>NC_054544.1:44111434-44298934 GCF_017654505.1 Polyodon spathula
AAAAAAGTAATAATATGTGAGCACGAGGAATTGCACTTTATTAATTCACGTGCAGTTGTACCAAAACTCCAATTGAACAATTGATTAGCAATCGAGTCATGGTACAGCTGCATAAAAGCTACATGTTTTCACCCACCCGGGGTTGTGTGTTAGGTGAGTGGAGAACGGGATTGGAGACGGAGGTACAAATAATAAGAATAATAGTAATTGTTAAAAAATAGAAGCTTGCTGTGTTTTGTGTAGTGTTAGTCCGTTTTGTTTGTCTCTTTTGTTTTGGCGAATGTGCCGTGTTCTGTGTTTTTGAGTTTGTTACTACCGTTTATTTTCTGGCTGTATGTTCATTTATTAAATGCTCAGCGAAACCATTCGCTCAGCTCCACAAACTCCACCTCTCTCTGTCGTTTATTTCCTGTTTCTGGTCTACGTCATCCACTGCAGCCGTCTTTGTGACACTTCTGTTTATGACTGATTCAATTGAAACGACAATTGATTTTCCAATATTTGCTCAATGAGATTTCAGCACATAAAACTGTTCTTTTCGGCAAAAGGTCTGGCCCCACTGCTAAATTTCAAATACGGAAAGATATAGCCGAAAACATAAGCGCAACTGTGGCAAAGTGGTTAACAGTTTGCAGGTGCAGGAATGATCAATGAACAGACAGACAACGATAATACAGGTGCAATGATGTTTCATTTGTAAATGTAATTGGTCTGATGAGACAAACACAGTAAATAATAATGATAACAAGCAAAACAGCGGCGTGTATTGCTTCGATGTAATCCAAGGGTTGGTCCCGAAATAATAATAGTTCTGATCTTTAACACTAACATGTAACGCAAACACAATCACACATGATTTTGTGCTCATTGTGCAAATACAGTTTATCATGAACAATTGTGTAATAATGGTGCTGGCCTTTGGCGACAGCTCCAGATTGTGTTAGCTGTCTAATAATAACAAACAAGTATTCTCTTTAGACACGACAAACAAAACACTCACGATAACAGTACAAGTTCTCCTCCTGGTTCAGCTTTAACAATAACAAGGAATAGATCACTTCGTTATGCCCCCTTTTGTACGGTCAATCATGACCCCTGGTTAACTAGTGCAACCACTCCGCCAATCCGCGGCTGCCATGTTGTTTCCCTTCCAGGTCGATGATTTAGTATATCGTAGCTCCACCCCCTTTCTAGTTGACCGACCTCTTTCTAATCCTGGGAATGAATTGACTGGCCATCCAGTCCAGGGCACTCTATTCCCTGTACACAGCGCCCTCACCGGTCGGGAAGGAGATTCATCACCAAGAATCATTCTGTGTCTGTCACAGCAACCTCTTATATAAAAAAGGTCAAATAAAGATGTCCAAAAAAGATTCTGGGTCCTAAAGCGCAGAACAGCAGTTGTGATGCATAGTTCACCCCCTAATCGCATTGGATAAAAGCATCTGCTAAATGACTTATTATTATTATTATTATTATTATTATTATTATTATTATTTATTATTATTATTATTAAGAAGTAATAAAACAGAGTACCTACAGAAAGAAGCATTCCATAATTTATTTCAATATAACAATGTATTCTCTGATGCAATATTCATATTCATAGTCTTTACATGCAATAGCTGAATGCTCCTGTATGTGTGAAAAATCGTAACAAAAATGTTAAACATGAATATGCATTTGTTACATATGTTTTGGAATGATCATATATTAATTATGTATAAAAAAATATTCTAAAATTAGCCAGCATTCACTTAGAAGTCCCTGTTCGAATTTTCTGAACAAGGCACTGTTCATGGCATTGAACATCACATAAACCCTACACCGTGATGATGATGTTGTCTGTTTTGGAAAACTATTTAGTTCCTTGAATCTGGGATATTGCAACATGGTGCAACACATTACACCTTGAACGTTTGGGAAGCCAGACAACTGATAACATTTGTGTTTGGTTCTATTTTGTTCCACATCCCCAAGTATATATACCATAGAACTTTAAGTAAACACCCCAACATTTATTTACAATATTTGTCAGTAGCCCCGGAGCCTATTGGACACCAACAACTATTTGAGACTTAGCGTTTATTATGTAAGATTACTAACATCTGCAAATACTTCAGATGCAATCATGACAAATCTGCCTGCACACAGCCTTATAGAAACATCATAAGTAAATTACAACATTCCAGCAACGTCACTACAGGTTGTGTCAGTGGGTAATAACAGTTTGTATTGTAATAAAACAGTAAAATCCACTAGACAGCCCTGTAAATATCAGAACACAAGTGTGTATTAAGATAGGCTTGCAGCCCAATAAAGAAACAAACATGGTTTTAAAATTAATAAAAGCAGTATCATGCTTTATTAACACATATTTATTTATTGTTCACCCTTAAAACGTGTGCATTGGTAAGCATTGACAATAGATGAACAATTAACCAGCAACAAATCTTCATAGCAAAACAACTGCATGAAATACTGTGTTAATACAAAGTTCATACTGTTGGCCCACAACACACTCAAAAATGCTTCAAATGTTTAAAGACTAACAATAAAATCAATACAAAATCACAAAATCAAAGCAAAGCTGACTAATTTGATTTTATAACGTATACACTGATAAAAAAGAACACTAGAAAAGGAGCAAAATGAATATTCATTGCAAGACTCAAATGCACTAAATACTGTTAAAAAAACAACAACAAAAAAATGTACAAATACACTAAAAAGCATGCTCAAAAAAGTTTTACAACTGGTTTTAAAATGAATAATGTCATAAAAAAAAAAAAAAAAAAAACACAAATACGTGTACCTTTTCAAATAAATTTAATTCAGTTTTCTTATCATTCATCCTGAGCCTCAGGGTCTCTTCATTGCCATTGAAAAACAAATTGGTAAACTCGCTTTACAGCCATGTGTGTGCATTGGCTGGAACATTCAATATGATGCACATTATATTATTATTCATAACCTGGCGTTTAAAAGAGAGGTGGAATCTATAAACACTGTGTTTGGGGCTATGAGATTTGTTTTAAAATCAATCTTGCTGTTTTTTCTAAACCTGTGTTTATCTGAATGCTCCTCAAACCATTTCTATGTCCCCCAAGCTGTTCTGATGAACGGGCTTCTACTGTATGTTATCCTTAAGGATGATTCGCATGGGACCAAAAATGAGGTGTTCCCAGAGTTTATCAAAAGTGGAAGATGTCTAGTAATCTCCCAGATGTGGATTAATTTTCATCAAGAAAGTCAGTAAATTCAAAATGAAATGTGATGCTGTGCAGAGAAGGCGCTTTTGTGCATGATTTGTAAACAGTAAACCAGGTGTAAATAACTAACTTTGTTGTATCTTCTTTTCCAAAGGGTAGAATAACCATTTCGTCCCATGAGTGATATGTATTTCCTTACATATCTTCAAATGCACCGTTCAAGTTTTCTTTTAATAGTTGGCAATTAAGTTTTGTATTTTCTCCTGATCCTCAATCTAGTTATGCCCAATCATTGTGTTTTAGTGAACTGTAGTATCTCGGGACCAGTAGTATCCTGTATCTATTTTAATATTATATTTTGGTTTATTGTAAAGTCTGGTGTTGCTTTGAGGTGAATAGCCCAGAAAGGCTGTATCAATTGTAAAATAGCACTGACATGGCTCATTTGCACAGGAGTAAAAACACAATTTTATAGAAGGTCCTAATGTCATGTTAAAAAAAAATCGGCGCACCTCTAAGAAAATTATCTGGTATAAAAAGAAATAGATGGTTTGCACGGTACCACATTTCACAGATGTCAGTAAAAAAGAAAACACCTGTTTGTCAGTTCCAAAACTGTTTATGTGCTGATTTTTAGTCCCATGTGAATTGGGCTGTAGTTCATTTTTAACTGTTGTTGAAATCATATAGCGCATTTTTTGGGGGAACCAACACCTTATCTGGAACCCAGGGCGCAACAGATGTTTTTTTGCTGTTGAATTCTATAAAAGGTTCCTGCACCACATACCAAAGCCATAACAATTGTTCTGAATAATCTACTCTGACCAGGTCTTGTTTTAAGTGCCCTGTCTTTTTACTCGGGAAGAAAGGGTCATAGCTCCTAGTTACCACATTCTAGGCTACGTTAGAAAAACTACAAATACTAAAATAAATTAATGTATTTCTTGTAGTAATTATGATGTGTAGTATGGCTGTTGCATTTTTATTGTGTTCTTGTGTGAATTTTGTAGAGTATATGTGTTCAATCTTGTGTTGTCCATATGCTGTCTTGTTTTCTTCGATTTTGTGTGCAAGCGGTACCTGGGGTTTCTGTTTGCTCTGTGAATAACTGTATTCATGGGAGAAAGAAAAGAGAGCAATGTGTGGAAGGTATTGTAAGTAACTGTTTTATTTCTTCTTATATCATATTCAATATGCTTTAAACTTCATTTTACAATTCAATATGTTTTAAATCTACCTCGTTTTTAAATAGGTATGAATGAAAAATCTAAAAAAAAAACCCAAAAAAACCTTTAACACAATTCTGTTTATCTAAAAATAAAGTTGTGTTACTTTAGTGGTTTGTATTTGCTTTACAAAATGGTGCAAACATAGCACAGCGGTAAATGCTTTGTAAATACAACCCTATGTGAGAGATTGTCTATAAAGGGCCTTGGAATGATAGTGCTATGAAAGGCACTATACATGTGTAATGCTATTAGAAACTGGAATTACTTTAACTGGATTTGTTGTTAGAAACTGGATGTTTTAGCCTTGGTTAGCACTTAATGTTACATGAAAGCACTTGCCAAGCTATTTCACAATCTCTTACTATACTAAAAACCCAGTCAAATGTGTATTTTGTGATTTCTTCTGTGATTTCAAATCATTTATAAACTGTGCAAGGTAACTACGGCACACACACAAGAGATGAGACAGCACAGTTTATCCCTTTCAACTGCAATTTCTTCTATTTGCAAGGCTTAATGAGGGGGCACACATTTCTTCGGAATAGTAAGACAGCAATGGTTATTTAGATGTTTCCGAACTCGCTTTTAAAAAATACTTTCTAAATCTTTTGACAATCTGGGCAGCCTTCCATTTATTTGGTGCCTGTCCTTTTTTAAAGGAAAGACTTACAATGTCACAGATGGGGTGGCATATGATGTGGGTAACGATAACAAATAATTGTCAGGGCCATCTGGACTCATTGCATTGCAGTCATCCTAAATTATTATTCAATAAAAATTTAGAACAAAAATATCAAAAAATATCTTTAGAAAAAACTTACTTGATGGAAGGAGGAAAATAGTTGCAGTCTAAGTACAGATTATATTTCTGAAATATACACCCCATTTGATTTTAGTCAGAGGGATCTGTGAAGGAATGAATGTGCTTGAGCCATCAACTATAGCGCCACACTTTCACACGAAGAAAAGGTCAATTGCACTTTTAAACTCTTATAAATAATCAAAGCTACTATTTAAGCTTTTCAAAGAACAGTGCAGCTTCCAGTGATTCAGACACAAACACACGCTCCCTAGCTGTAGTTTTACCTTTTATTTCAGAACACACACCCTCGTATGCATCTCTTGTAGCACTTATATCAGTGAACAGCTCTCTGTGTGTGCATTTCATACATCCTATCATCACAATGGCGTTCCAGTCCTGCTTATATAATTTGTCAATTGGGGTTCAATTAAAGGATCCTCCACTGACAATAAACACAAAGCTTTCCTCCTGTAACCCTAATGTATACAGGCGGCCCTGAGACTGGGCTCTTTTAAAATTCCCATTGTATTTATTTATTTTACTTTTAAAACAAAAATTGCAACAAAATATACAAGCACTATTTATGACACCCTTATTAAAATTATCAAAAATAAACTACAAAAAAAGACAATGAAAAGAGGTCTGTGTTGAGAAGGTTTACAAGCTGTATTTGGACAATGCTGTCTGTTCACTGTCTTTACAACTATTTTTGATGATCCATTGTGTAGTTTTCACATAATTCTGAAGGCTGTTAACTTAAAAACCCATGCTGAAAAAACAATTAGGAAGAAAAGGGTACTCTAAAACCTCATGCAACTGTAAATAGTAGCAGGATAATTCCTATTTGGCTCACAGAGTTGGGATAAAAATTCCAGGGGAGAGGAAGCTTGTGTCATAACAGCAAACTAATGCCACCCTTATCCTTTCTAAAGTGTTGCCCTGTGGCAAAGTGTTTAAAATGTATATTTGTATTTAGGCACGAGGATTGCACAGCACTTCACGTGCAAGTAAAAAGTAATAATATATGAGCACGGGGAATTGCACTTTATTAATTCACGTGAAGTGCTGTGCAATCCTTGTGCCTAAATACAAATATACATTTTAAACACTTGTGTTACACAGACCCATTTATATCCCGTGTACCAACATTAACACACAACATACAACACAAAATACACACAGGGGAGGGCACTTTGCCACATGCCCCCATCACCAATACACACTTAAGTTGAAAATAAGTGTGCCTGCACAACATTTCAAATATTTTCAATAATGTCAAAGGAATTACTTCAAAGCAAAATTATGTCTTGTGTTTAACAAAACAGCAACACAAGAAATTTGGAAATTGAAAACATAGATTCTATCCGCACATTAAAAAAAAAAAAAGAAAAAAAAAAAATCCAGGATTCCTTAAATGATGATTACGTATTCATAGTAACTAGGAAGAGTGGCAGAGGTCTCTTTCTGCCCTGATTCAACATCAGCAATCTATTTTTTGCAGTGCAGTCCTTGTCTACATGCTGAAAAGGGGTCATGGCCTAGGGGCTCTGTCACAAGAACAACAAACTAAGAATTATGTTTTGGCTCTCAGTAAAATGACTGGTCCTGAAAATATGGAATCTACCCACAGTATACGGGCAGTCATTGTTCTCTATTCACTCAGCGAGCAATTAGTTAAATGAAAAAGTCTTGATAGCTGGATTGTCCCAGATACTACATTCTTGGTTTGCCTTTGCCAATTTGCAGTTCAATCATTTCCAAGAGCTGAGCAGTTAGTTAATATATTAGAAAAAGCTGACTTGAAACAATTAGAATGATTCTGCTAGACTGTAAAACACCTATGACAAAGTTTCCCATCTCTTTCAGACGACAGGATTGCATACTTTAAAACTATGTTTCCAAGACCTTAAACCTTTTCCCTGAAGTATGCATAGATTGCTGTGATTATGTTTTAATATACTGTGACTCATAATATTTACACATCATACGTTGCTCTTAAAGGCTTCTCTTTGTGTTGCAGAGATGTGCATGTGGGGGTGGGAGGAGTGGGGAGATACCTGCCTTAAGCCTGTAAATCACCATGGCCAGCCAGGATTGATTTGATGTGGTAAAGTATTTTCAAGGTGTTTCTTTTGGTTAAATTGATTAAATTACATCTGAAGTGAAATCTGTTTTTTAGAATGGCCCATCACTTTATATCCTTTGTTGACTGTTCCCTTTGACACATCAATAATCTGTGCAAACGTGGATCCAGAAACACCTGCCCCTGTTGATAAGGGAAAAGCTGGAGCTGACTGTTTAGATTTATTCAAGTCAGCTGTTAGAAAAAGAATAGGAGCAATGCTTGGTTCTGAACAAGCTAGCTGCATGGATACGTGGAGTATGGCGGCTGCTGTTTGGTGCAATCAGTGGGTGTGGTTTGGCAGTGACACTCGGCTTTTAAAAGTAAGTTGTTAAAACCATTAGGTTTTGTTTATTGATTGTCTTGAATTTCCCAGAAGTAAATAAGAAACTATAGGATTAATAACAACCCACTTACTGTATAGGAACTAGCTTAGGGAGGCAGTATTCCAGCTAAGGGACCCCTCGCTTGCAGGACAGCTATGGCCAATTGTTTTGAATAACCCTAGAAGTTTAGGACTGAGACAATTAAAAAAATGATATGAACATAATTTAGATCTTTTATTTAACATCATGTCATCAAAGAAACTACAAAATGATATTGTAAAAGTCTACCGGATGCCATACTAGTAGAACTTAGTATTTGCTATGCATTCCATTGTGTTTTAAGACTTCCTTAATCCTCTCAGGCATGAGGCGCTGAAGGGTCAAATTGTCTTTTAGTTTCCTCCATGCAGCCTTTACACTTGATTCCGGTTAGTTTTGGTTTCATGATTGACTTTTCATGATTTCCTAAAACATGTAGGGATCCTGAACATTTGGTAGAAAAGCATCCCCAGATATGGACAGTTTGAGGATGCTTCGTCTTTGGGACCATACACTCTGGCTTGTATCTTTCTCCTTTTCATTATTCAAAGGTCTTTGTCACATTTCTTCCAAACAGTGAGTCTCTTTTATAAAACCAGGTCGGTAGGTCCAGCCATTGTTCCACAGTTCAAATCTCTGAGAGACTACCAAAAAAAAAACAAAGGGTCTTCCCCGAAGGATCGTCAGCCTCCCTGTGGAAAATTCTCCAAGAGAGGTTCTCTCACGGTGTGCACAGGGTGCCTTTTCTCACAACTTCTTTCCACTGGTGCAATAAGTGGACAGTACTGGCCGACCTATCTTTCACATTGAACAGAACAGGTGGCGATCCAGACTTTTGAGCAACCAGACTGCTTTTACAGCTTGTCTTGTCTTTCCGTTTCTAGATGAAACTCGATAAGTGTACCTCCTGTCAAATTTGTGACATGTCATTAAAGAAAATTTTGTTAGATCTTTCAAGTTCATATAATGCATTTCTCTGTGCGACAGGACATAATTTGTGGACCAGGAAGCTTTAGAGAGGCACACAGACACGTAAAGATACGCTGCAGTGTCGAAACACCTGGTCCTTCGACTGTCTCTCCGTAACTGTGCAAAAAAGTACATAAAAAAAATAACGCTCACAGAACAAAATAAATTTTTAACTTAACAAATCACAAACACATAAACAAGACAAAACCTAGGTTAGGCTGTTTTGTCGTCTTCACTGATAGTAATATAATAACCTCCGATCCATGTTTCTTTTTTTACTATATTTTTATTTTTTTATTAGGTACAAAAGAAAAAACCCTGAACATGCAAAATCTGCAGGTTTTTTATACATTTTAGACGTCCAAATTAGTACACATTAAAGGTTAATCTGGAGATGTCACAATTAGCACCTCTTACCATGGGTAAGACGTGCTTTAATTACCCATCCCGAAATTGCCACACTAGGTACGACGGGTGTGATTGTTTGTGTTAAATAAACACAAAATATATTTGTGTTTTATAACACACCTAGTTAATAATGTGGATTTAAAAGCATGTAACTTTCCATTACATTGTAGAGGTAATGTAACATCTGTTAAAAAACAGCTAAGGAAAGGACTTTTTAAAAAACTTGTAATACAATGTTAAAAGTAATGTTTTGTTAAGGACTGATTTTAATCCCAATTAAATAAATCAAGCTTACAGTTCACAAACTCTTTTTCAATTGTTTAGAGCAGGTTTATTGCTTTATTCTCTTTTTCAAAGCAATGTTAACCAAATAGAGTGTATATCAACTCTAAAAAAAAACTCTCCTTAAAATTTTATGAATATGACAGAGTATATCCATATCCATAGACAGGTGTTAGAAATACATTCAGTTTTTTCATTTCCTTAAATCAGCATGTAAAAGGCAGCTTATAAAAAGCAAACCTTTTATATGCCGCCTCCTTTTCTTGGCATACGTTTTTGTTGTGGCTGCTGCCCATTGAAGTGTTTGATTTGGCACTGTATGCTGCAGAGCTGCCCTTACACTCCGAGAGTCAATCTCTCCGCTTTCCCGTCTCCTCTGCATACAATGCCAAACATTTTTTTATAGATTTCACAATTTTTAAGAACGTGTTTGTTAAGATTTATGTATTTAGCTAAATGTAAACTTTTTTTTTTTGGTTAAATTTAGAAAAAAATACGCGATTTACATTAAATCCGGGACAAAACACCTGTTAAAATATTAGTTTTTTTTTTTTTTTTTTGCATTTAGCGCCTCATATATGGAAGACGCCACTGACTCTGTTCACTGCAGTTTCATTGACACTCGCCATTTCAAACGTCCCAGAGTGATCGTTCCAGAGTGATTGGTTCATTTGAAAGGTAAGAACTTAGATTAATTAAATGTCATGTATGTATTTATTTAAAATGTTCTATCCTTTTTTATACACTTTGCACACCACTGCCTTAAACCATTGTTGAAACATTTTGCCTTTGTACTGTTTGAAAAACAGTTGTTTGTAATGATGTATTTTTTTCTGTTTTAGGGTCAGCAAAAGCATTACATAGAATAGACCTTTACTTCCAGTTGCTAGTTCTCCCAAAAAGCTAATCTTCTGTCCTTGTATGTTTTTAAGATGCTTATTTTTTATTATTTTTATAGCGCTTTTTCAGAGATTCTCAGATGATCTCAAGGTGCAATAGGAAATAGTCAAGTTCTGCATTTGTAGTTGTAAAACTGAACAAAAAAGTCCGGGATTTTACACATAGGCTGGGACCAAATCAAAACTTTGACAACGGGCTAATCGCACTTAACAAAACTGTATTTAATAGCGTTTTCTTTTTTTGTAAGTATTTTATTTCTTCTACTCATAAAAAGAAAATGCTATTAAATAAAGTTTTGTTAACTTCTCTATATCAACAACTTTCTTATAGGCCTTAAAGGAAAATGGAAACTGGGCGATTTTATTTAATCTAAAATATTCACATAATATTTGGCTGCAAGTAGTTTGGCTTAAAATTATTAAACATGTGTCAATGATTATGATAAATGAAAGAAAACATAGGGACTCTTTACAGTGCACTTTACATTTGTATTTTTACTTGGCAGCAGTGAGCATCCATAAACATCAGCACCACATGTTGTTTATTGGAGAAGCTGAGGAACAGGACTCCTGATTGGGCAGCAGCAGCACTCACTTCTGTCACAAAATGGAAGCTCTTTAACAAGGTCACCATTTTTAGGGCAGAATACATTTCCAGTACACCCCAAGTCTTCCTTTTAAACTTATATAAATGATCAGTAACTACTGCATTCCTGTCCCAGACTGAATTTGAAATTGAAAAAGACTCAGGTCTACCACCAATTTTTCTCACTAACCCTTGGGAAAGCGAAAAGCCCTCAGTCATAATTGCCAAAATGTGCAATGACCCTTTTGGTCTTATTAATAGTATAACATACTGGCTCCTTTAAGAATAGTACTTTCTCTTCTGTATATTGTAATACTGCATTGTCGATAATACTTACCTTGTAAGAAAAGTAGTTTCTGTTTTAGGTATTTTAGTTACCATTAGTTACCAATACTTACCTTTTAGGACACTATTTTCTGTTCTGTGTCTTTAAATGACATCACCCCTAATAACACAGATTTCACATGTATTGTAGGGTATTCAAATATTTTGCATTGTACAGGATCCATGGAAAACCTCTGGGGTACTGCAGTATGTGATACTGCAATGTGTGCTG
Organism: Polyodon spathula; assembly: GCF_017654505.1. Classification (NCBI taxonomy): domain Eukaryota; kingdom Metazoa; phylum Chordata; class Actinopteri; order Acipenseriformes; family Polyodontidae; genus Polyodon; species Polyodon spathula. The sequence goes on from NC_054544.1 coordinate 44,122,865, forward strand.
TGGGTTACCGGTGTCAAAGGAAATAAGTTAGCTTGGAAATAAGTTAGCATTTGCCATTGTGAGCCTTTCTACGCATGTGTGAATCTTAGAGCTTAAAAGGCAAGGTTCTCTGTGGAGAGTCATCTAAAGTGACAGGACGCCATTTGTATTTTTTTGAGAAACGAAAACAGGCATTGCATTGCAGACAGTAATTTTTGTTTAAATATGTTGTTATCTTGTTTTTCGAAGTGCTTTTTTTTAACATCAATATTTTAAAAACATTATTTTGTCAGTATAATTTATGTCTATGGGTAGTTAAAATCACTAACTGCCAAATATGTATCTCCTTTCAAAAATGTCATTTTTGGACATGTCATATACTATCCAGCAAATGAGTGTTTAGTAAGTGTTTCTGTAGGCTCACTTTAACAAGGTTATATTATTTTCATGGTAAATTTCTCTGTGACTTTGAGTCTTTTCAATGGGAAAGTGGGAAAGTGGGTACAAACACTTTCCTTCATGTAGAGAATAATGTTTTTGATGTTTTAATCAAGTCTATGTGGGGTATCTCTAAATCTGTTAATATAGCAAACGTTCAAGTTTTTAGTGGAAGATGGTGTTTTTAAGGTGAGTATGTAATTTAAGAAATTATTCCTATACATACCATCCTAAAGTGCAGTTAAATTATTTATATGAACATCTGTAATCCTAGTTGACATAGTGGATGTACTCACACAGCACTACTGTATTAATAATTCAGATAGCTCTCCAATTTAATGTAGTACCCTGTGCAAATCTCTCATCCTCACTTCTACAATGAAAGTCCCCACTCACCAGTCGTTATATTTCAGGAAAGATAAGACGTTGTATCACAGGTTATGCTTTTTACTTGTAGATTATTATGTGAAACTCTGTGTGAGAATATAAAATATATATATATATATATATATATATATATATATATATATATATATATATATATATATATATATATATATATATATATATTGGTATCACTGATACACACACTAGGTGTTTTTGGTCATATACTTTTTAATAGTAAGCAGCAAAAATGTCTTCTCAATAATTTAAACAAAATGGAATTGTCTTTAACTGTGTTACAATAGGCTATTAGTGAGATTTCTTTCATATTTATTAAATATTACATTTTTCATTCTTTTTGAAAATGTACGAAAGTGTATTTCATCGCTCGTTTTATTCCAGTGCAGTTCTAAATCTCTCTGAGTGAAGAATTTCACTGCTTGAAACAGTTATGTGTCCGATAGCTTGACTGGCATTTCAAAACTGGCTGATAGCTTGACCGCCGTACATAATTGCACATCAAAATAAATTGCAAGACAAATGCATAATGATTTCTGATACAGTATTATTTGTATGAAGGAAACCTAATATAAATATCCGCAGCGATTACAAATTTAAAATGACAACTCTGGTGAGAGTTATCCAAGTCTTTGTCAGGACAACATTTTTAAGAGTAAAACAATATACTAGATCACAATAACAGTCTTCTGAATTAACGTTCACAGACAGAAAGACTTGACGGCTTAAACTTGCCTTTAAGTTCTGAGATTTGTGCATGTGTAGAAAGGCTCAAATAGATAAACGCTAACATATTTCCCAGCCAACTTATTTCCTGTGACACCGGTTAGCCACCACAGAAACTTAAAAAAAAAATCACATTTGTGAACAATCCCCCGAAGAACCGCCACATGTTTTTTTTTTCAAACTTGGTTGTACACTAGATGGCGTGGTTTCAAATCATGTGCTACTGTATCACGTCTTAAACAGTAATTTAAGCTAACTCTTCGATCCAAACAAAGACTATATGTGAGATTATATGTGAGATGCTCTTGCCTGCGGGAACCGGGATCACTCCATTGGTGTCAGAAGTGGATGCAGGTACCCCGGCATGCATTCGTCGGACTGTAGCCTGGTGAGCAAGTCCGGGAAAGACTTGAGGCTGGCAGAGGAGAGTATAGCATGCATGGGGGAAGGCAGCAGAAGGGCTGGGAGGTGACGTAATCACATATAAGCCTGATATACTATATATTAATCTGTAGATTAACCTGTGCACGTTATTATCCCTTTGTGGTCCATTTATTCACCACCTGTCAGGTACGTCAGGTCCAGTTTATTTTCACACAAGCTGTTTATTTTACACATGCTGTTTAAAAGTAATTCTATTCACAGTAAAACAGGTTTAAAAGGCGCTTCATATCAACAGGACAGTCAGTAATGTATCTCCAGCCGTGCCCCACTCCTTGTTTGCTGTATTTATCACATACCTCTTCATAGTCATACATACTGATAAATCATCTCCTGATCACTCGTTTTGTCACCAAACTCCTCAATAATGCTATCCAAGTCATTATTTTATTACTTTAACATCTCAAAAAGCTTGGCAAATGTCCGCAATATTCTTTGAGCACTCTCTTGTTTGTTTGTGTCCGTGTTGTCTCTGTGGTGAAGGGACTATGTGTATTGCTCAGATCTGCCTCTGCTTCTGCTTGACATCTTTTTAAAATAATTTTTATTATTATTTTAATTTTAGTAAATGTAACACATTTTCACATTACAACCGTTCTTTTAGGCCAGTGTCAGTCACATACTAGTACCTGAAAACACAAGACAGCTGAGCTGCATTTCCAACATTGGTTGATTAAAAACCATTATAGCTATGTACTTCAGGCACCGAAGAGATTAAGTTGTTTGAAATCTTGTTACAGGTACACAAGAAAACTGTGGCTACTGACAAGTGATCGCTTAACATGCTGTCGTAGTCAGAAATCAGAAAAAGTAATTCCACATAATTACCTTCATTTGAAGAATTGGTGCCTTCATCGTGTCATCTGATGCCAGTTCTTGCTTGCCAAGGTAAGCAACAGAATAAATCAAGTGTTTAACCACACAAGTTTTTCTTACTTGCTCACTGTGATGTATTGTATCCTTATGCTTCTGCTCATCTAGTTAAACATCAATCCGGGTTTGTCCAAAAATTGGAGTGTAACAATGGCTCGCAAGTGACTCTGGGAACTCGTATGTTTTTTTGCTGACTTCGATAGACATCCTAGATTGCTGTAGCCAATGCAGTTCCATATCACCTTTTCTGTACTGAACAAAATACAGTTCCAGCAGTATGCTTTCTTTAATTGACAGCTACCGGTAAGCCACGGATACCTTTCATAATTTTATTTTTAGGAAGCAGTGAGTACATCCCTTCCCTTCTTCTGTCAGTTCAGGTATTTGTGGTGTATACCTCCATTTTTTTCTGAGAAAGTTCTTGAAAATTGATTTGTAACCAAATCGACTACAATGTCTCTGTTGTCTTATGACATATTTTTTTTTAATTTGTAAAAAGCAAATTGAAATATTATTTCGAAGTTTTCAATATAATTCTCAACAATGGTCTCTAAAATATGCAAAATTTAGCTCTTCTTACACCTTACACTAGCATATTTATGTTCCACGTCTGCTCATTAATGATTGGACAGGGCAGATCTTTAACTTTCCCATTGGTTAAACTTCCAATTATGTCCTGCCTCTGCTTACTCGTGATTGAACACCTGTATAATACTAGGGGGCCAATCTTGACTCTCCCATTGGTTAAACTTACTAAAGCCTGTCAATTGTTTATGTTCTGCCTCCGCTCACTTATGATTGGACTGCTGTGATGAAAATGCAGCTCCTCTATTGGTTGATTTATTTTATATACATAAATGAAATTCTGCACCATTAAATTGTAATCCAACTCTTTACTTGATTAATCGGTCCAATAACTATTAGCGTAATATATATGATAGATATATTTTATATATATATAATATATCTATATAGATATATATATATATATATTTATTCACTGTTACGTAATTTTAGTTGTAAATTGTTTGTCTTATATATATATATATATATATATATATATATATATATATATATATATATATATATATATATATATATATATATATTTAGAGAAAAAAAGAAAAAAAGTGACAATTGCATAAAATCAAATTTAACAAAAGCATAATTAGATTGCAATTCTCAAGTCTGCAAAACATAAAACTGCCTAATTGCAGTTTACAACTGAAAAATGAGTGGTTACCATGCACAAGCATGATGAAAATACTGTAAAGTGACTTTATACGTATTTGTCACCTTTATTTTTATAATTCCTTTTGTCCAAAATCCATGGCCGATCATATATTTAAGAAAAATAAAACTGTGCTCAGTTCTTCTCAGTGCTATATAGGAGCAGGCTGGAAACGTCCACTCAAGGAACTACACCACTCCGCTCCCCCGGAAATGATGCACTCATTGAAGTCAAACCATGGTAAAGAAAGGCAAAGGACATGGATATGGCCTTTTATGAAGAGCTCGAATGCTTTACAAATGCCTTACATTGGCCTAACTTCACAACACCTCTATAACAAGGAGAATAATATGGGGTTTTTTTTCAGCATTAAAATGTGTTAGTATACTACCCTTTAGCACTGACATGCATCTGTACCCTTTTAACCATTCATAACATTATACTTTTGTACCTACATATTAACACCTACCAAAATAGACATATTGTTTTCACCACTGGTGGATTTACACTTGCAGCTAAAAGAATACAATGTTTACATTTTCAATACTGTCCAAAATACTGTTCAATACTTCTACAACCGTTCTTTTAGGCCAGTGTCAGTCACATACTAGTACCTGAAAACACAAGACAGCTGAGCTGCATTTCCAACATTGGTTGATTAAAAACCATTATAGCTATGTACTTCAGGCACCGAAGAGATTAAGTTGTTTGAAATCTTGTTACAGGTACACAAGAAAACTGTGGCTATTGACAAGTGATCGCTTAACATGCTGTCGTAGTCAGAAATCAGAAAAAGTAATTCCACATAATTACCTTCATTTGAAGAATTGGTGCCTTCATCGTGTCATCTGATGCCAGTTCTTGCTTGCCAAGGTAAGCAACAGAATAAATCATGGATAAATCATAAGGACATGGATATGGCCTTTTATGAAGAGCTCGAATGCTTTACAAATGCCTTACATTGGCCTAACTTCACAACACCTCTATAACAAGGAGAATAATATGGGGTTTTTTTTCAGCATTAAAATGTGTTAGTATACTACCCTTTAGCACTGACATGCATCTGTACCCTTTTAACCATTCATAACATTATACTTTTGTACCTACATATTAACACCTACCAAAATAGACATATTGTTTTCACCACTGGTGGATTTACACTTGCAGCTAAAAGAATACAATGTTTACATTTTCAATACTGTCCAAAATACTGTTCAATACTTCTACCACTATTTTACTTTCAAATATTTTCTCATTTCTCTTATATTACTCTACTTATTACTCTCTTGTCTTGTCTGCCTGTCTATTTACCGTACACATTCTCGAATGGCTTTTTCTCGCCTTATTCTTTATTTGATGAAGTAAAAAAAGAAGCAATATCTATAACAAAAATTTCAATGTAAAAAAAAAACAAGTTCGAAAAACGCAACAGCTGTTTAAGGTGGTGATATCAAACGCAAAAAGCCCAAGTTAGGACAAGCAATTGGGGCAACCTTGTCAAGCATCAAACAATCAGGCACAATTGGAAAGGTGCTGAAAGACAACCCTTGACCGGTATTGGTTTCAGTCTCAAAAAACATTCAAGATATTTATTTTCTCCTTGATGATAGCCCTACCCTACTTTTTCATGTCTTCAGATGTTCTGTAGTAAATAATAACTTTGTACATTGTGGAATCTCTTCTATTGAATAAAAATGGCATGTATGATAACGTTGGGGCAAAGGTATTACTTATGGGCAGGATTTTCAAAAGGTTGTAAATGATAATGTTAGGTTATTACCGTAACCCTGGTTCCATGAAAGAGAATGACAACCATTACCGAATGGGAAGAGCCCTCTATGACCGCCAATCACTAAGCATATATAAAAAAGCTGTGAGGAGGAGGTCCCTCCCACCTCCTGCTGAAGAGGGTTGTCCTCACAGTAGCACATCACCATTTTCTTTCGAAATCAGAGGCCAGCTGGGGACACGACCTCGAAGGGTAATGGTTGTCATTCTCTTTCAGGGAACCAGGGTTATTGTAATAACGTAATGTTCCCTTTCAGTGGAATGACAACCATTGCCAAATGGGAAGCTGTACCAAAGATTACCAACAATTACAACAGATTACCAACAATACAGCCCCACAGTGATAGCCTCAGAGCCCACATGACTCCTAAGGGCATGCCGCCTGCAATACCCTAGAGCCCAGAGAGGATCTCGTTTGGTTTGCAACATCAAGGCGGTAGAAACTCAGAAATGTCTGAATACCTTTCCATGTAGCAGCATTGCATAGCTCATCCAAGAAGGTTGCCTCATCCACGAAGTTGCCTGGCCCCTGGTAGCATGGGCCGTAATGTCCCCTGGTAAGGGGGAGTCCGTCCGCCAAGCATATAGCATCTGCCACCCAGTGCGCTAGACGTTGGTTCGATAGGGCCTGACCTCTAGAGCGGGACCAGCGTTCGCAAAATTTTGGTAATGGTTTTTGTAGACATTTGGTTGTCCAAAAAAAAATGTCAGGTTGCCCATAATTGACCTATGGACTGTGATTTGTACAATGTACACTGTAATCAATATAGGTACAGTATCTCAGGGTTCATACACTTTTTCAACATCAAAATTCCATACTTTTTCCAGACTTCCATTTCTTTTTCCCAGACTTGTGTTTTACTTAGTTTCTACTAGTTTTTTGATAGTTATCCACATAGTCGGGCAGCCGCAGAGCATTATATTTTTGATCCAGAGCAGAAATTGCTCCTGGTTTTCTAAAAAATCTGGAGGTGCACTTCTAGCAAGAGACAATGCAAGTATGCAAAAGAGAACTAAGATACAATCTAAGAAATGTCCAATATTTTAGAACCACGTTGCATTATTTACAAAAAAGAATATACAAAGTTGTATACTGCAAGTATCCTTGAGCCAAAGTAGGACAGTATAATGGTACCAATAGTACACTAAAACCAGACAATTTTGGCACAAGTATACTTTCAGTATGTTACTTTTCTGGAAGGGGTGATATTGGATTCTAATCCAAGCTTATTTATATCTGTTAAATGCTGAACACTTTGGGAGGTGAAAAATAACAAAAATGAAATAACAAATGTGCACACATTATATATTAAAATGTACAAGTGTTGTATATTAAGCACATACAGTACTGTGCAAAAGTTTTAGGCAGGTGTGAAAAAATGCTGTAAAGAATGCTTTAAAAAAATAGACATATTAATAGTTTATATTTATCAATTAACAAAATGCAAAGTGAGTGAACAGAAGAAAAATCAATATTTGGTGTGACCACCCTTTGCCTTCAAAACAGCATCAATTCTTCTAGGTACACTTGCACACAGTTTTTGAAGGAACTCGACAGGTGGGTTGGCCCAAACATTCTTCTGTGGATTTAGGCAGCCTCAGTTGCTTCTCTCTCTTCATGTAATCCCAGACAGACTCGATGATGTTGAGATCAAGGCTCTGTGGGGGCTGTACCATCACTTCCAGGACTCCTTGTTCTTCTTCACGCTGAAGATAGTTCTTAATGACTTTCGCTGTATGTTTGGGGTCATTGTCATGCTGCAGAATAAATTTGGGGCCAATCAGATGCCTCCCTGATGGTATTGCATGAAGGACAAGTATCTGCCTGTACTTCTCAGCATTGAGGAGACCATTAATTCTGACCAAATCCCCAATTCCATTTGCAGAAATGCAGCCCCAAACTTGCAAGGAACCTCCACCATGCTTCACTGTTGCCTGCAGACATTCATTCGTGTACCGCTCTCCAGCCCTTCGGCGAACAAACTGCCTTCTGCTACAGCCAAATATTTCAAACCCCAGTTCCTGTGTTTTCATGTATAGTTGAGTCACTTGGCCTTGGGTCCAAAGCACATTGTTCACTAAAAGGACAATCCAAAACAAACAACGTAAGCTGCTGGAGTAAGTTAAGGAAATCACCTTGGATAATCATTAGCTAAATTATTAATAATGTTAGTATTGTTTCATTTTTTGATTTCCTTTATTATTACAGTATTTGTCACTACTAGCACTAATAATACTAATAACAGCAATGAGATTGTGAATAAAAGTAGAATTACAAGTACAGTACCTATTTGTGGCTGCATCCAGTATTCTGGCTATATCCTATTTGTTGAAGAACACAGTAAAATAGTGCATCAGCAAAGTTCAGTTTTGTTTCACTTGCAAATGTTAATTGAAATCTTGGTTCTTTATTTAAAAAATAAATAAAATACAAATATAATAAAATAAATAAATCAATCAATGTTGCTTTGCCATGCCGGTTGCTTAAAGGTGACGAGCCAACATCAGCAGCAGTTTTTTTTTTTTTAAATCAGTATTTAATCGTACAATGAAGGCCATATAGCGAGGATGTAGTATTACACTCGGCTAACGGTTTGGACCCGAGACTGTTGCTGCACACAGTACTGTAAGTTACAAGCAAGCACTGTACAGTTAAAATAAAATTACCGGTACATTTTATTAATCACATTAAAGAAATGAAAAAAGAGATGTCAACATAATATATGCTAAATCTGAGTCAGTGATAATAACTATCGTATTCAATTTTTTTTTTTTTTTTACTGGGTTGGGAAATAGCATTAACGATTTAATAAAGTTAACAACAAGATAACAAAATGTGATTCTTGGTGAGCAGAGTACTATAGTTTGTTATTCCAGTCTGTAACTTTGTTTTAAAAAAAACAGCCTTCAATATAAAAGTATATATTTTGGCTGTCGTAGTGTCCATTTGAACCTTTGTTTCAATGGAGCAAACCGCTGTTTGATTACAGAATGTTATCTTGTTATAGAGTAAAAAATTGGATTGTCGTTGTCCGACAGATTTTTTTTGGTTGTCCCGGAACGTCGGGCTAGAGATTCTGCAAGCCCTGGGGACCTGTAGCAGACAAACAGCTGGTTGGACTGTCTCCAGGACTCCATCCTATCCAGGTAACAGCACAGAGCCCGAACTGGGCGTATGCTGTCTACTGTCCTCCTCTGACTCGTGCGGGGGAGGTCTGAAAGTTTCCAAAACAACTGGTTGGTTAATATGGAATGAGGATACCAGCTTTGACAAAAAGGCTGGATTTGTTCTTAATGTTACCCACGAGTCATTTCCAGTGAAAGCCATACATGTGTCATCAATGGACAGAACATGAAGCTCACTTACTCGTCTGGCAGACGTAATGGCTATTAAAAACACCACCTTCAAGCAAACAGGGCACAGTTTTGCTGACGCCATGGGCTCAAATGGGGGACCCGTGTGGACCCGCAGTACCAGTTCTAGATCCCACTTTGGGACCATACTTTCCATGGGAGAACGAAGCCTCAGAGCCCCTTTAAGAAATTGCACTGCCAGGAAATGTACCCCAAGGGACACCGAGTCAATTTTGTTGTGGCACACTGATATTGCTGCCAGGTAAACCTTTAAGGTGGATGCTGATTTTTCTGCATCAAACAGGGGGTAAGAAGGTTAATATCGACTCAATAGGGCAGGTCACATGATCCTGACCTTCAGCAATACAGCCGTCTTGGAAAACTTTCAATTTGTATGAGTACTGGGCTTCTACTGTTTCTACCACTGCATCTGACAAACCTTGTCTGAATAGATGGCTCCATTCAACAGTCAGACCCAGAGTTGGAGCTGGGCTGAGTTCAGGTGCCATAATAGCCCCTCCGCTTGACTCAGGCGGTCCTTGCGCAGTGGGAGCTGCCACGGTTGACCAGACAACAGTGTCGGTTAGGAGAGCAAACCAGGGGGGCCTCGGCCATCTGGGTGCAACCAGCAGAACCTGTTCTCTCCACCCTGATCCTCACTAATGTCAGAGGTAATAATGGTAGCAGAGGGAACGCATACAAAAGCCCCTCTGGCCAGGGGTGGGCTAACACATCTCCTCCGAGGGGGCTCCCAACTCTCCGTAGAGAACCATAGGGGCAATGAGGAGACTCAGCTGTGACAAAGAGGTCCACTCCTGCAGTACGAAACCTCTCCCAAATCTGTTTCACCACTTGAGGATGCAGTCTCCATTCTGAGCTACTGGAGCTCTTCTGGACAAGAGGTCTTCTGCCTTGTCCACACCGTGCATCCAGGACAGGAGTCTGTGCGCTGCGTGATGAAGGCCCGGCAAGCGCAGGCCACCTTGGTGGTTTATGTAGACTACCACTGTAGTATTGTCCGTCCGGACCAGCACATGTTTGTGCGCTAACTGCTGGCGAAAATGAGATAACTCCAGGTTTACGCTTGCAGCTCTTGGACATTTATGTGGGCTTGCTGCCAATGTCCCTTCCACTGACCTCTTATTCCTCTCCCATTCCAGATCGCTCCCCAGCCCAGGCTGGAGGCATCTGTACTGACCACTTCCCTTCTGTGAGGGGATCCGAGGGGAGACCTGAGGCACAGATTGCCAGGATGGAGCTACCACTCCAGTATCTTTCGGCATTGTCTGGACTCTCACAACAGCTGGTACAGATCTCGGACCAGGTCCACCTTGGTGTATTTACCCAGGCTTGAAGTTGGCGCATTCTCAGCAGCCCTAGTGGAAAGATTCTCGAGGCTGTTGCCATCAGCCCCAACAACTTTGATATATTCTGACCTGTAGGAGAGCATCCTCTCTGAATAGGATGAGTGTGGCTTCCAACGACCAAATCCTGTCCAACAGTGAGGCAAGCATGCTCACAAAGTTTAATTTGATCCCCAGGAACACTGGACTGAGACGGTACTAAGTTGCTCTTTTGTTGATGTATCGAGAGCCTTAGCTTTGTAACATGATCTATGACCTGTTTTGTGTGTGCCTCGGCACGTGCTTTAAAATGCGCGCAAACTAGCCAATCATCCAGATAGTTCAGGATCTCAATACCCCACAGCCGGAGAGGAGCCAGTGCTGCATCAATGCACTTTGAAAATGTGCAGGGCACCAGCGAGAGGCCAAATGGCAGCACACAGAATTTGTACATGTTGCCTTGAAAGGCAAAGCGCAGATACTTTCTGTGCACGGGACTGATCAAGACATGGAAGCTGGCGTCCTGCAGCCTGATCGATGTGAACAAGTTGCCTGGTTGGATGGATTGAAGGATGCGCTGTGCTGTCAACATGTTGAACTTCCTCTGTTTGAGGAACAAGTTGAGAATCCTGAGGTCCAGAATAGGTCTGAAATAGGTCTTGGGCACCAGGAAGTACCTGGAGTAAAAGCCACTGAGGGCATCGCTTGGATTTACCAAGCGCACAGCGTTCTTCTGTTGAAGATTGGCGATCTCTTATTGAAGGAGTATCGTGCTCGCTGGTTCGACAGTGGTGAGGAGCACACCCTTGAAGGGTGGCGGACCTAAGCAGAATTATAGAGCGTATTCATGTCTCATTGTTGATAGCACCCAGGAGTCCTGGGTGCAGCCCTGTCATGGGTCGTTGCCTTGGGTCAGTTCAGTTGTGAGGGGAGTTGGTGGCAGCCGGGGCCCCTCAGGGGCGGTCTTGGGCCCCTCAGGGGCGGTCTTCCTTGGGCTTGGGAGGGGGCGGGCCAGCCGGAGAACCGGTTACCCCTGGCTGGCGGTGGTCCCTTGCCACCGGCTCTTCCTCTGCCTGCTTGTCTGTTCTGGGGTGGAGGGCGACGTTCAGGCCCTGTTTCCCCTGCAGGCTGTGAAGGCCACCTTGGGCGCTGGCGGTAAGCCGGAAGGCGCAAGAATTTGGAGGCGACCTCCATGGCCTTGTGGGACCTCTCAAGGCTCACATCAATAGTTGCCCCGAATATCTGCCCCAGTGTAATTGGGGCATCCAGTAACGCCACCTTCTCGGTCTCCACGACCTTGGCTTGCGTCAGCCACAAATGTTGGTGAGCAGCCACCATTGCCGCCAGCAACCTCCCTAATGCCTGACCTAACTCCTCCATTAGGTCAGTCGTCATCTTTGCTACAGCCTGGAGCTCCCCTGTGTCTGTTTCTGTAGCTCTTTCTTGCAGCATCTCTGTTAACTGGGTCTGGTAGAGCACAAGTATAGCCATGGCATTCACTGCTCGAACTGACAGAGCTGCCGATTCGTATGCCTTCATCGCATCCGTTGTCCTGCAAGGCTGGGACGGGCAGGTTGCATCCTTATCCCCCTTGACGAAGTTGGAACCTTGCACCAATACCATGACCATGTCTCCAATAGTAAGAGTGTGCCTAGGCCCGCTTCTAGGGCTCCTGCAGTGTGCAGAAGGGATGCTGCTGTTCTGTAGGCTGAGGGTGCAGATGCTGGGTTGCTCCAGGAGGTGCGCACCAATTCCAGGAAACCCTGGCACACAGGGAGGTCCTGCTGTGGGTGCCCTTTTTGCTGCACAAACTGGTTCACCTTTCCCTCCTGTTCTGCTGGCCAGAGAACGTCTGTGGCTGCAGCTGCATGCTGCATGTATGCCCGGAACTCTTCCCTTTGCAACATATGCAGCAGGGGCAGTAAGGAGCCCCCTGCTGTGGCTTTCCTGATAGATGTGGCTGGGTCAAACATGTCCTCGACGCTGTGAAGGACAGCTCGTCTGGGCTAGGAGGTCTAGGTGCTGGGGATGGGGAACAAGACTGTGGAAGTCAGGGCTGCCCGGTGGTAGGGGGTAGTCTGCCAGTTCAGGATAGGGCTGTTTTCCTGCGCTTAGTTCTTTTGGAGAACTTTCTGCATGGAGAGCAGTCCAGCTCACCCGCCAGTGCTTTGGCTGCATGGTCTGGCCCCAAGCAGTGCTTGTCCTGTCTGGGCAGCTTCATCACGAAACAGGACAGACCCGTCGAAACGACACGTGACCAGCGTTTACACTTTTGGTCGCCGCTCCTGGGGTCACATTACGTTACTGACTTGGTGTGCTAGGAAAGCCAGAAGCTTGAGAGGGGCGCTAGGCCCGAGCTGTTTTTTTTTTTTTTTTTCTTTTTCTGGTTGCTGTGGCTGATTAAATCGGCATAGAGGACGATGCTGCGAGCCCGCAGGGTCACCTTACAGCACCACAACAGCTCCAAACACGGTAGAGAAAACTACACAAGTAATGGAAGAGAGTAATGGCCGCTTGTCAATCTCGCAGGAGGAGTCGAAACCAGCTCTAGTCAGTAAACTGACAGGAGAATCAGGCAGGAGCACTCTCAATAATGCTCGAAAGCGTGATTTTATCGTGAAAGAAATTTTGAAATTTGAAAGTAGATTTGAAACAAATCAGCCAATTTCGGACAAAGAAAGCACGAGGCAATCTGTGTGACCTATCTCAGTGAAATGAGAGAGAAAATGACGATTTGCTACTGTGAGGACGTCCCTCTTCAGCAGGAGGTGGGAGGGACCTCCTCCTCACAGCAGGACCCTGATAGGGCAGCTTTTTTTATATATGATCAGTGATTGGTGGTCAGAGAGGGCTCTTCATATTCGGTAATGGTTGTCATTCCATTGAAAGGGACCTCCAGTGTTAATCAACAAATCGGTATGTAGTGTTGATTTTGGCATTTTTAAGCGGTCGTTATGCCTATTTTGTTATTAAATAATTGTACTAATGTGATTTCTCAAATTAAGTTAATTTACAAAATAATATTAATATCTTAGCGAGCACGGATTTAAAAGGAAATCTGTTAATTCTCATAATTGATCAGGAGTTAGTTTGCACTTTGAAAAGGAGGGTTTTAATTAACGAAAGAGTATATAACTCACCTTGAAACATACATTTAACAGACTGCGTCTGTGACACTGATGATACAGAGATAATATATAGAACTAGGGTTAATTACTTATAGACTACCTAGATAATTCAATATTTGTAGTTATGGACATAGTTAATCCTTTTCTCTACTTGTGGTTATGAATGAGATCTATTCACTTACTTTAACCATTTGTAACCTTATGGAATGTTTATTGCATTGCTAAAATGATATACCGTTATTTGCACCTATTGTATTGTTATAGAAATTATCAATGTAAATGTATCCTGAACTGAACTCTCAATACATACATTATATGACAACTGATATACCCATAATCATCACACTATACTGTAGATTTTTTTTTTAATTATACAAATAAAGACTTAAGAGTAAATATTTAATTAAATATTGGTATAGAAAACAGAATACTAGATATTACAATAATGTTTCCTTACAGGCAACAGATCATTGGTATGGATTTTGCCTAAATGTATTTGTAATGTTGTCAGACTCTCCCCACACTTTATGTACAGTACAATGTACACCTTCACCTTCACACGTCTGTATGCATATAACATGTTCTTATAATACTGTAATTGTTCGGTGGCAAGTTCTAATCGTGTTGAGTTTATTTATCGCAGAGGCTTAGCAAAGAGACAAAGAGTAGCCTACCAGAGAAAATGCATTCAACATGATTAGAGGAGTTCCATCGTAATTAAAAAAAAGCTTAATAAATATGTAATGATATACATGTATAACAACTATAAACACAAATTCATAGCGGTTTCTATAATGTCTAATTGTTCTATTGAAACATATCAATTAAAGTAGAGATTCAGCTTTATAATAAAATAACACATTATTACATTACATGCATAAAATGAAAAATAACATACAAAAACTAAAACAAAAGTATGTGGGAAATCAACACATTTCATATGAAACTCATTTGTTGCTAATTATCATGATCGAAAACCAACACCTGATGATAATGCATAACCATCAAGTGCTGAAAAATAAATTCAAAAATTGATTCAAAAAAGCAATAAAAGACTTAAGAGTACAGCAACGATCTCAAAATGTCAGCTTTAGAACTAAACAAAAAAGGAGAAACTACCAGAAAAACTGCAGAAAGATTTGGTGGGCTATTATTGACAATAATAAGAGAACACTACTGCAATTAGCTCCAGGTATGGAAGACCAAGAAAGTTTTCTGCAAAATCTGGAAGAAGAATCGGCCCAGCAAATTCTTTGGATTACTGCAAAAGATTTGACACGAGAATTGAGAGAAGATGGTCAAGAAATTCACGCATGAACATTTCAATGATACCCTACCAAGATGAATGTCCATGGGCGAAAACCAAGATGCAAACCTTTGTTAAAAACAATACACAGTAGTTTTCCATTGAATACATGAAGAAACCTGATGATTTCTTCAACTAAACGTTATGGTCAAAATAATCCAAAATATAACCTTTTTCATGAAGAAAGGAACAATATGTTTGGAGGAAGAGAGGTAAAGAATTTAAGGAAAAGTTCATCATGCCCAGTGTGGAGGTTGTGTGATGGTATGGCATTTTTTTTTCTTCCTCAGGCACTCGCGACCTTTGTATTGTAGAAGGATCAATGAATGCCGCAAAATATGAAGACATTTTGCATTCTCATTTATTACCCAGTGCTAGAAGGCTTATTGGACGGAAGTTTGTATTCCCAGAAGAATAATGACTTTAAGCATTCTGCGAAGTCTACAATACTATATAAGATGCCCAAATACTTTTGTCAAAGTATAAAATTAGTTTTTGCATGTTATTTTTTATTTTTTATTTTTTCATTTTATGTGTGTTATATAATAATAGTTTTTTTTATTATAAAGCTGAATCCCTACTTTAATGTATATCTTTCAACAGAACAATTAGAAATTATAGAAATCACTTTGTTTGTGTTTTTGTGTGTGTTTGTGTGTGTGTGTGTGTGTGTGTGTGTGTGTGTGTGTGTGTGTGTGTGTGTGTGTGTATATATAGTTATATATATATATATATATATGTATGTATATATGTATATATTACAAACACTAAGTGCCGATGGAGTTTGCAAATACGTAAGACATTGAATATAGTTATCTTAATGTATGTATGTATGTAACCACTCTTCCAATTGCTAAATAACGAGTAGCATTAATCATACAACACTGCAATATAAAATAATAAAAATACAGATTAAAAAGTTCTAAAAATGCATTTCCCAAAAATGCAAATAATAATACAAAAGTTATTACAAATTTGTAACAGCGGGATACATTTTACAAGAAACACGATAATTGAAATGAGCATTTTAGATTTAAATATTTTGAAACTATTTTTATAAACCATATGGCGCTATATAATTTACATGGCGATAAAAGCTATTTGATTGTGCATGGATCACTCGCATGAACACACAACCATTTTATTCTTTTTTTTTTTTTACTAAGTAGTACAACTTTGACTCCAGTTTTGATAACTAACTGCTATTGATGTGCATGGATTCAACTTACCACAAACCATTGATACTTTGTTAAAATTTCTAAAGATATATATATTTATATATACTAACTAAAACCAGGTTGTAACAACTATTGGAAGTTTTTGATTGTTGAATATATCTAAGTGATATCTGGAAGGTGAAATGGTATATATACTAATACTATATTATATATCATTCAAGTAATAAATATTATTATATGTATATATATATATTTTATTTTAAACATTTGTTTTTTAAAAAATTTAGGGTACTCGTTGTTTACATTTAAAAAGGGTTTGTAGATCAGAACTTTTTTTTTTATTGTAAACAGATTCTTTGTGTGAAATCGAGATATTACAGCTGCCTTCCAATTAGATTTTTGAATAGCAAAATCCAAGGCATAAATCATCTTGTTAAGAAACAATATACAGCCCAGTTCGTAAAAGCTCCCTGGTGCACTGCTGAAAAAAGAAAGCTGCACTGTACTATAATTGCAGTATAAAGTGACATGACCTGCTTCGATGATACCGCATGTTTTCCATGGAACCCACTGTATATGTTTTTCTAGTTACATTATGGGACAACTATGTACACGAAAAGGACTTTGTTCAACTTGTTCGTCCTTAATAAAGGAATACTTGATTTTTACTTTCTGTCTTTGAGAATCACGTGAAATGAAAATATCAGCTTTCCATCTTTCACAGTTGATGCCAACAGGATTCCAACAATACTCACATGGCCAAGTGAGCCTCCGTGCACCTTTGTACTCTGATAATGTGCACCAATCTAAATAAATTTGTGATATGGAGAATATCAGGTTAAACCAGATGCACTGCAAAATCCATGATCCTGAACATTCTGTTAGACTAAACCCACAGTATTGCGCAGATTATGGCTTTGTGAAATATATTACCTAGGAATAGATACTTTAATCCAAGGCTCTGATTGGAATGTTGAGTTGGTAATTTTAGTAGTCAGACCTCATTTTAATTGATTAGATTAATTTTTTATTTTTTTTTGTAATTAATTTTTTTATTGAAAAATTATACATAAAATGAACAGAAAGACATTGGAAAGATTCCCCACCCCCCAGTTGATTAGATTCTTAAACATCAAATGTCATAAGCAGTTCAGTTTAATTCACTTCAGTTTTATTAATATCCATTCCCTTGCTGCTTTAAAAAACATTTTTCTCTTTTTCAAACCATGGGTGCTTTGTTATCATATGCAAATCATCAGATCGGGCAGTTTTAAAGAGGAATTTATCTAGCTTGCAAATAGGAATTAAATCATTGGTTCTTTCCAACAGTCAAGATAGCTGCAAGGTGGAATTTTAATCAAATCGCTAAGAATTGCACATTCTTAGCAAGCCCATTCCGGGCTCCTCGAAGACTGCAAAGCACTGCAGCACTATTTGCAAATCTTTAATACCTGTCAGATAAAGCAGGTTCTGTGAACACAGCAATGTTATTCTTCATGCTTTGCAACCTTCCTTACAGTTCAGTAGCTCCTACTGACATTTTAATTCTTGTTTGGATGCAATGCACTTTTCAAAAATGACTCAATTAATTGCAACAGTAAAACTATCCTAATTTTGCTATACTGCAACTAGGTTGCATGTTACATTTACACTGCTGCAATTGCATTCCTATGAGAAATACCTATGCTTTAAAATGAATATTCACAGTTATACCATAAGTGTATTTTCTATTTTTTGTCCTTTAGTAATTCAATTGAAGTTTCCAAGCCGAGCTGTTGGGGCTTGTTTGCCGCTCAGAGGAATCTGAGTACCACGTTGTTGCACTGTCTGTGGGGACTCAACTGTGAGTCTGTTTGTGTTTGACCTCTTTTTTTATTGAAAACAGATCGTGCGAAATTAGGATATTGTAGCTGCCTTCCAATTTGATTTTTGAATAACATAAAGTCTTTGGAAAGTCGACGCGTGTATCTGTTTCAAATAGTCTGGCTTTTTGGAATACGGCCGGGCTTTTTTTATCGTCTGTAACTATATTGAAATTGTTTTATGTGACCGAGGACTAAATGTGGCTTGAGTTATCCCTCTTTTATTCTGAGATAAATTTGGGTGAGGGGTAGATACTACATGAAATTGTCTCTCACGCAGTGTGTCTCCTTGGGCTGTCTCCTACCTGCATCTTGAATCCATCATTTCCAAACATTTTAATACAAGAAGCCCTGCGGCGGTCATTTTGGCAGTTTTTGGTTTTAAATTGTAATTTTCTCCAGTCATGTAACACATACAGGGCTGCAAGTTCATGTACCTTTCTGTCCGTATGTATTAAATATTCTCACAAAGCATTAAACGTGTGAGTGCAGAAATAAAGGAGATATATTACATTATACCTAAAAGCCCCGGGAGCAGTCACATTGACGGCCATACAGAAAACAATTGTATTGTGATTATACAGAACGGTATTCTATTTTATTGTATATATTTACTTGTCAATCTGCCTTTTGAAGGGCTAGCGCCTGCTTGCCAGCTGCGCTGCTTTGGATAGTCAATTAGCAACGTCACTAGTGAAAATAAATACCAGAGACCGTGGAGTTTTACTACGCAACAAAATATGGAGTTGATGTGGTCTGTTCAGGTGTTTTACAATGTATCGGACCTAATTCCTGGGTACTTTACAAAGAATGCATGGAGAAGAAATTACCAAGGAGAGAATATATTTTACAGTTAGCACAGGAACTTCGCAAGAAGCATTTGGAACAGAGGGAGCCTGCCAAGCGTGTACCCACAGCTGAAGCTGGCAACACCGTTGAGAGCTGCAGTGGACGCCAATGCCAGGTTGGCAAGTGCAATAAAAATAAAACTTTGGACAGCTGTGACCTATGCAGAAAGGCAGCGTGGAGAAGCACATTTTCTGTGTTGACTGTGAACAGCTTTAGATTCAAGGTAAAGGAATACCATTTTGTCGGAAAAAAGAAAAAAATACTTTTTTTTTTTATAACTTCTTGTGCTGTGTGCTTCTGTAAAATGTTTTTTTTTTCTAAGTTTATTTATCTTAGTTGTTCAGGTTTATATAGGATGGGGCCTCCCAAACTCACCCCTGAAGATCTACGTAATTATTTAAACACCTGATTCTAATTATCCCCTTAATTGAGCTGATAAAACCAGGGGTTCACTTACTTTTTCACATACCCTGAATCTTAATTACTCATTGCTTGTCTAATTCTTACATCATTTTGTCTCAAAACACATGGAATTGGTTAATATAAACCCTATTGGATATTTAATTAAAGATTCAAGAAGGCTATCATGGTAAAACTATGGAATTTCCGTAATTATCATTGGGGTTCACAAACTTTTTCTGTGCACTGTAAGCCACCAGCTGCTAGGAAAATATTTATTACATAGTGCCCCACAACAATGTATATATGCTTTAATTTCCATATCTGCCATATCCATTTATTACCACTACAGTACTTGATGAGGCATTTGACAGTGATGATGACCGAGACTTCTCAAGATATTCACTGTGATGCTAGTCTTGACAGTCTTCATTGTGCTGTGGTGAAGACTGCATGGTTTTCACAGTTACTGACCACTCACTTACATGGTTTCCATAACCCCAAAGCTACACACTTGTATCTCCTAAATATATCATTTATTTCTTGCTTGTTACAGCCTTGACATTTTTCACAAAATATCAGTGTGGTATAGTAGAAATCAAGATGTTTCCAATGACTTTCTCAACCAAGAATTTCAAATCCTAAATCACCACTGTGGTTGTCAAAATCTATCTGCATTAAAACCCTTTGTGAATCCATAAGAGCTGCCTGCTAGACCTCAAGGTGTATGCCTGTCTGTATTATAGAAAAGGGCTATGTTCATATGAGCCTATTGGAGAGTGTAGAAATGTTTTAGAGCATTATGTCTGAACAAAGAAAATCAACTGTGGGGTTAATACACTATTTTGTGTGTTCTCATACACTAGAACAGTGGTTCTCAGTGTGCAGCCATCAACACGTACTGCTAATGCAGTATATCATATGAAAAATAAAGAAAATATACAGCCATGGACAAAAGTTTTGCATCACCTAGAATTTTAGTATTGAGACATAATTAAAAAAAAAAAAAAAAAAAACATTCCTAAATACATGTATTAAATACCCTGATGGCATTTGAAAGGCAGGATCTAGGAAATGAGGATGTTATAATCCCGCCCACCTAGAACCACCAAATCAGTCATCAGTCCTTTTACAATATATGTTTTTATTTTGAAAATAACAATATTTTTTTATATATATATACAAACGTGTTGTTACCTCTACCCCCACTAAGCTTACCTCTGCAGTGCCAGCCACTTTGCCTGTATCTTCTCCTGCTTCACCCCCAGCAATATCAAGGACAGCGACTCCAGCTGCATCGTCAGCATGAACAGGCATTCAGAAGACTGGCAAAGAGGGCACTGCTTGGGACATTATAAATCCTAGTGTTGACGCTGTGGGAAGACGGGCTACACAAAATATTTTTGACTGAAACCCCAGGTCCCACATCATACGTAAAATGAGATAGCACTCTCAAACCCAGATTTATAAAAGGATTGTGCATGTTTTACAACTGTAAAACAGGTACTGAGGGTTCTGAATTCTTGGATAGGATTTATAAAGCACACAGAATGGCATAAACACACAATTAATACGTGATTTGCGGGGGCAGTGTCTCTGTCCGCTTTAGCCCTTGATGCATATGTAATTCTGTATATGCATATGTAATTCTGGGGTGTTTCTGAACGCAACTAGAATTGGGAGGGGATTTTGCAAATGAGGCCTATTAAATATTCCATCTAATTTATTAAAGCTGCTGGTAATTGCGGGCCTCGTATTTATGTGATTTTTTTAAGAACTCTGAAAAGCAGGAGTTAATTTGCCGCAGTCAGACAGTAGGCTATATAAAAGGCAAGGTGATATAGGAGACCTGTCTGCAGCAAGACGGAGACATTGTTTTTAAGGACGGAGAAACATTTAATAACATTTTGCAAAGAGCTCATTGTTTAACCCTTCTGATCAAGTCAGTTTGTAAATTATGGTTTATAATACCAGTACTGTATTGTTTATCAAACTTCAATTTTCAATACATGTTTCATAGCTTACATGACAAAACAAAAAGTCTGCAAACAGAATATAGAATCCATGTAAAAGAGGTTCTTAGAAGCACCTAAAAAGGTCTCCCCACAGTGGCAAAGCAAGGTTCTAATGAGAACCTTTACTTCTAGAATGTAGGCATTATTAAAAGAACGGTGGAAGAGATTAAGAAAAGATGGACCGATATTCTGAGGAGCACAAAAGACTCCACTGTTATTTTAGTAATTCCTACTTGATGTATTTTTTGTAATATGGATTTCTAATCTGCAGTTAGCAAAGGCATGGAACTCCAGGTTTGTGTCTGCGGCTAGAGCAAGGCGACAACGGTCAAGGGTTTGAAGATTCATCAAGGGAGAATTAAATGCTTGAGGGAGAAGGGACAAGGCCTCGCATTGATCAGGACTTCTTACGAGGTCAGTCAAGTCAGTCAAATGAAATCCAGTGACAGGAAGCAAACCATAGTTTGCAGGATATCAGCACCCCTGTTATAGACGTGAGGAGGACTTGCGTGGATAAAACTAGTGATGAACCTAATGATCCTTGTGAACCCGGTCAGACAAACCAGCGTAAGAGAGAAAAGAACCTCAACGGGCACAAGCCTGGAGTTAAATGGCCAAGAGCTTGTGAGAAAACTGTGTGGGACACAGTAAACACAAAAGTCTGTTTTACTTTGGAAAGGTTAAATGGAACAGTTGAAAAGAAGCTGGATAAATTTGGGGACATCATCTACGCATATGGAAGCGAGAGGTTTGAAAAAGGAAGGAAAAAGTACAAACTACGTCTGGAAAGGCTAGAGAGCAGCAGAATATTGCACTCTTAGTTAGAGAAAGGAGGCAGTTGAGGAAGCAATGAACAAAGTCAGAAGGTGGGACATCGTCTGTTACAAAGGGTCATAAAAGATAAGCTTGCAACACTGCGCAGAGCTGAGCACCTACGGAAACACTACAAAAAGAAAGAGCGTGCAAGAACTAACTTTTATAAAGATCCATTCAAATTTGTAAAGAAGAGACCAGTGAGAAAAATGGCACACTAAAATCATCTAAGTTTGAGCTGGAGAGATATTTGGAGGAAACACATACAGATTCAAAAAGGCAGGAGCCTATGTCATTTCCTTCAGACATCCCACGTATCAATTCACCCGAATATCAAATGGAGGCTTGTTCACCTAAGTGGTAAGAAGTAGAGCAAGGGCATCATCATCTCCAGGGCCTAATGGAGTTCCATACAGAGTGTACAAGAGTGCTTCTGGAGTTCTACGAATCCTGTGGAAATTGATGAAAGTGACATAGGAAAAACAGATTTTACCAAGAGCATGGTGCCGAGCAGGTGGAGTCTTTATACCAAAAGAAAAGGATTCTACAAGCATCGGTCAGTTTCATCCTATTTCCCTATTAAACGTAGAAGGCAAGATTTTCTTTAGTATTATTGCGCAGAGGTTGTCAACCTACCTATTGAAGAACTGCTTCATTGACACTTCAGTACAAAAAGCAGGCATTCCATGTTTCCCAGGATGCTTAGAACACATCAGCGTAATCTGGCAACAAATTCAATCAGCAAAAAAGAAGAGGAAGGAGCTCCATGTGACATTCTTGGATTTAGCTAATGCATATGGTTCAGTGCCACATGAACTTCTTTGAGCAGCATTTCATTTTTTCAGTGTACCGATGACAATAACAAATTTAGTGAAAGCCTACTTTGGAGATTTGCAATTTAGTTTTTCAACTTCAGAATTCAGCACTACATGACAATGTCTAGAAGTTGGAATAATGGCATGATGTACCATTTCTCCACTGGCTTTTACCATGGCAATGGAGGTAATTATTAGGACATCAAAATGGGTAGTGAGAGGAGAGCGCTTGGCTTCTGGATTGCGACTACCACCAATTCAAGCATACATTGATGACATGAATGGAACAGAGCAGGATCAGTTTCCTCATTAGATCATCATATGATGTTCTAGTATCACCAGAGCACCTAAACCTTTGGGTGGGTGAGGAATCCTCATGTCCTTTGTGCTCATCACCTGCAACAGTAAGGCACATTTTGACAGGTTGTAAGGTGGGTCTTAGCCAAGGACCAGGTGCTGCAATGTTTGATCTTAGCATTGGAAGACAAGCGTAACCTGACCAATAAGTTGCTACCAGTTCCATCAAAACATTACACACAAAAGACAATATCCCTCCATTCAGGAGAGCAACCACCAAGAAACGATGTTAAAACCAAGCCTCGCCCAGGACAACTGGAATCTGCTAGAGACTGGAAGATGCTGGAAGATGTTGGTCAACAGCTTATTTTTCCATCTGAGATTGCCACCACTAACCTTCGACAAGACATTGTCTTATGTTCTGGATCAGCACTCCTTGTTCATCTGTTAGAGTTAGTGAATGAGCTGTGAATGAGGCGTATGAAAAGAAGAAACTTTGGTATGCTCAACTAGCTGCTGAAGCTGAACAGCGAGGATGGA
The DNA here is from genome assembly GCF_017654505.1 of Polyodon spathula. Classification (NCBI taxonomy): domain Eukaryota; kingdom Metazoa; phylum Chordata; class Actinopteri; order Acipenseriformes; family Polyodontidae; genus Polyodon; species Polyodon spathula. The sequence goes on from NC_054544.1 coordinate 44,146,642, forward strand.
GAGTCCGAGTTTACCCAGTGGAGGTGGGTTGTCGAGGATTTGTGGCACAGTCTACGACCTGGTTTCTCAGAGACATCGGGTTCAGTGGCCAAGAGTTGCATCGCACAGTGAAGAACTTATCTGAAGCAGCAGAAAGGAGCAGTAACTGGCTGTGGTTGAGACGGATAGATTCTGGATGGGGATCTCAAGCACAATAGAAAGAAAGCAACACTGATGTACAGGTAAGTAAGCTGGGCTGAGCTGAGTGGGGGATAGAGGGGGGTGATGCTGGGATGCCAGAATAACTGTTGAGCCCTCAGGTGCTGAATAACTATGCAGAGTATAGGAAGCTCAGTCTCTTCTGCTGCAGGCCTCAAGGGCTACTGAAGCGACCTCGCTGCTTGATGGATATTTTCTCTTTCAGAGAATTGGGGTTGCATCCGCAACCTTACGTTCTCTTTCAATTTGAAAATAGCCATCAACTAATGGGTTCTGTGTACCAAAGCAGTCGCTAGGGAGACCATGCGGCAGTAGGACAAGATCGATCCACATATAATAAATACACGGAACAGCGCCTCAGCATCTGGTTCTAAAGACATATGTACTAATACTGTTCTATAAACAGAGGGTCTTTAACTGTACGAGATCCTACCGGGATACTCCTACCACATGGCTAACGCTGGAGAATGTACTAAAAGAGTACAAGAGTCTAATCCAGACTAACACTACGTGTTCTCTTCCACTGGTATAATAGAATACAAGACCAATGCTCCAAATAATGGAGCAGAGGAATCCAGTACATTCAGTCCGTAGAACCTCATGAAAGTTTGTGGTGTAGCCCAGCTAGCTGCAGCACATATTTCCGACACTGGGACACCTCTAAAGAGGGCCCAGGATGTCGCCATACCCCTGGCAGAATGCGCCTTCAATTGTCTCGGTAGGAGGCAAGCAGATTCATAAGCCAGAGCAATGGCGTCCACTATCTAATGGGACAGACATTGTTTAGACAACGCCTGGCCCAGCGTTATAGAACCATAACACACAAACAACTGTTCAGTGTGTCTGACACACCTTGTACGGTCAATATAGCACCTCAATGCCTGCACCGGGCAGAGCATGTGCAACCGTTGCTCCTCCAGAGAAGAGAAGGGAGGAGGATAGAATGCCATCAACTCCACAGATTGATTCATGTGGAACGGGGATATTACCTTAGGCAAAAATGCCGAGTTTGGTTGCATGGAGACTCTAGACCCGTCTCTAGCGAAGCAAGTGCAAGAAGGGTGCACTGAAAGTGCATGCAGCTCACCCACACGTTTTGCTGAAGCAATAGCCAGCAAAAATGCAGTCTTTAGAGACATGAGCTTCAGATCCACATTATGGAGTGGCTCAAAAGGGGCTTTTGTAAGGGGAGGCTAGATGGCCTGGGAGGATGCAGCTTGCTCGCACCCTTAAGAAATTGGGACACCAGGAGGTGGTTCCCAGGTGATAACCCATATTTGCGTACCTGGCAAGCAGATATGGCTGTTAGGTACACCTTCAATGTGGAAGGGGACCTTCTGTCATCTAATAGTTTCTGGACAGACTGTAAGATAACTGCCACGAGGCAGGTAACTGGGTCCTGGCCCTGGGCCAGACACCAATCCTGAAATAACTGCCGCTTACACGCGTACTGTGACCTGGTAGAGGGAGCTCTCACGCTTTGAATAGAAGCAATAACTGCCGATGACAGCCTAGAGCTTACAGGCGTTCCTGTTCAGGGGCCAGATCCATAGCTGCATGAGCTGGGGGTTTGGGTGCCATAGATCGCCCTAAGCCTGAGAGAGGAGATCCGCCTGCAGGGAGATCTGCCTCGGTTGGCCATGCAGGAGTGGACTAGGGCATCGACTCCTAAGGGACTGTCGAGGTCTCTCATTTCGGGAACCAAAGAGGGCAGCGCGTAGACTCCCGCGAGGTGAAGAGATCTACGTCTGCTCTGCCGAACCACTCCCAGATGTGTTCTACAGCCCTGGGGTGGAGACACCATTCCGAAGCCAGGGCACCTCCTCTGGAGGGAAGATCTGCTGCGTGGTTGAGTCAGCCTGGTAAGTGGACTGCTTGAAGAGAAGCCAGCCACGGCTGCGACCACAGAAACAGCTGAACTGCCATGCGTTGAAGGCTCGGAGATCTCAGGCCGCCGTGGCGATTGATATATGTCACTACTGTGGTGTTGTCTGACCACACCGGCACGTGTTTGTTCTGGATCACCAGAAGAAAGTGCTGTAGGGCGAGACCTACTGCCCTGAGTTCCAGGGCATTGATGTGGGCTGAGGCCCAAGGCCCCGTCCACACTCCCCGAGTCCCCAAACCATTCCAGACTGCAACCCAGTCTGTTAATGTTTCCTTCAACCTGAATAGGTAGAGGCAAGACTCTATTGCGGTAACTCTCTGAGTTGTCAATGTGGCCTTCATAGACACTTAGTCCAGGTGGAGGCCCAGGAAATTCGATTGCTGTCTTGGCGTTAGGTGACACTTCTGCAGGTTCATCCTGAGACTGAACCGCTTGAGATGGTCTGTGACCAATGCCGTATGTGCCAGGGCTTGCTTTTGTGACTTTGACAGTCATCTAGGTAATTCATCGGACGAACTCCCTGAACCCGCAGGGGGGACAGAATGGCGTCCATGCACTTGGAAAAGGTGCGAGGAGGAAGGGACAGGCCGAAAGGGAGTACACAGTACTTGTAAAACCTACCCAGAAACGCATAGCAAAGGTATTTCCAGTGCCTGGGCCTGATGGGTATGTGAAAATATGCATCCTTCAGGTCCACGGTGCTAAACCAATCGCCTGGCCGAATGGCCTGGACGACATTGCGGTGCGTGAGCATCTAGAAACGTAGAAGTCTTCAGAAGTCTCAGATCCAAGATAGGGCGGAACCCGCCGTCCTTCTTGGGCACTAGGAAAAGGAGGTATCTACTTTGCAAATGGCATGCTTCAAGAGAAGCGCTAGGACTTCTGTGTTGAGAGCCGCATATTGGAGTGGGTCTTTCACTGCAGTTATTATAACCCCCCGAAAGGGATGGTTTTAACTGGAACTGAAGGCTGTAACCAACCCACATAGTCTTGAGCACCCATCTGTCGTTTGTGCTGATTTGCCAGTAAAGTAACTGGGAGACAGGGGTTGAAGGCTGCTGCGGCCCTTCAGGGATGCTGAGCCTTAGGCTTCTCGGGGGGTGCATTTCTGGCAAATGCAGCCCCCACTAGGGTGCCAGTTGCCCCTCTTTCCAGGCCAACCATGCTGCGGAGCAGTTGCTGCCAGGCGTGCCATAGGAGCACGAGCGGGCCTGAGCAGAGACTGTCGCCCCCACAGGGGGGACCCCATAGTGGGCAAAGCGGGCTTCTGTGGGAGCAGCTGGGAATACTGCCTTGTCACCTCCCTGGTCTTAAGGTTCCTAAGAATCTCCTCCACTACGGGGCCAAAAGTATGGCCAGGAGTGATAGGGGCGTCCAGGAAAGAGGACTTGTAATGCTCCTTGACTTTAGCCTGAGAAAGCCAGAGTTGCCATCTGGTGACCACCAGTCTCGCAAGGCGTCGGTCCTCCCCTCTGGTCATGAGCTGGGCCAGTCTGGTGACTGCTTCAGAGACCTGGTTTAAAAAAAAAAGAGTGAGTGATGCTCAGTAGTAAGTGACTTAATACCTAGTACCTAGTAAGTGACTTAATACTTAGTACCTAGTGCTTAATGGGCAGTGCTTAATGCTTAATACGAGCGCTAAAAATGGGTGCCAGAACCAACCAAGCCCGGTGATTTTGCGGCCCACGCTCAGCAAACATAAACTAGAGTTTCAGTGAGATAAACCCGGGGAAGGGGCAGTTGCCAGGTTCCTGTGCAAAATTAAGGCAATGGAGGGTACAAACACTGACATTTTTAATTAATTAAGAGTGTTGTAAGAACAACGATATAGTTACGCTCAATCCCGATCAGAGGCTGAAAGCAAAAGAGACTGAGCTTCCTATGCTCTGCATAGATATTCAGCATCCGAGGGCGGGGTGCTGACATCAGAGCTACGGAGGCCTAAAGGCAGCTTTTATATTAAGATCAGCATAATCCCATCACCTGATGGTGATACCCATTAGTTGATGGCTATTTTTGAATTGAAAGAGAAACAGGATTACAAAAAAAAGTGGTCACATAAATATACCACATATCAACAAGTGTTCAATAATTTTGTATGATGAAGTTATAGAATACAATAAACCTACCACCCAGCCTATTCTCATCCTTTTCAAATCTAAAAATTATATACCCCACAACTTCCAATTGAGAAAAATATTCTAGAAATGTGTACAAAATTAATTAAAAATACAAACTGAAATAGCTGAGGTGTAACCAATCGCCTTCAAAATCACACACCAAATTAAGTGGCCTCCACCTGTGTTAAATTGTAGTGATTCAGATGATATCAGGATAAATTCAGCAGTTCCTGTATGTTCCCTTTGCTGGGTAGGGCATTTTAAAGCAAAGACTCAACCATGAGCACCAAGGCGCTTTCAAAAGAACTCTGGACAAAGTTGTTGAAAGGTGCAGATCAGGGGATTGGTATAAAAAAAAAATATCAAAGGCCTTGAATATCCCTTGGAGTGTGATCAAGATAAGAAGTGGAAGGTGTATGGCACCACCAAGACCCTTCCTAGATCAGGCCATCCCTCCAAACTGGATGACCGAGCAAGAAGGAGACTAATCAGAGAGGCTACCAAGAGGCCAATGACAACTTTGCAAGAGCTTCAGACTTATGGCCAAGTCTAGTCAAAGTGTGCATGTGACAACAATATCCCAAGCACTCCACAAATCTGTCCGGTATGGTAGGTTGGCAAGAAGGATGCCATTACTCAAGAAAGCCCACCTTGAATCTTGTTTGAAGTATGCAAAAAAAACATTCATGAGATTCTGTAGCCATGACAAAAAGTTTTGTGGTCTGAAAAAATGGAACTTTTTGGCCTAAATGAAAAGTGTTATGTTAGAGCACCATCCCTACTGTGAAGCATGGTGGTGGCAGCATCATGTTATGGGGGTGTTTCTCATCGGCAGAGACTGGGGAAGTTGTCAGGATAGAAGGGAAAATGAATGGATCAAAGTACAGAGAAGTCCTTGAGGAAAAGCTGCTGCCCTCTGCAAGAAAACTGGGACGGAAGTTCACCTTTCAGCATGACAACGACCCAAAGCACACAGCCAAAGCTGCACTGGAGTGATAAATGTCCTTGAGTGGCCCAGTCTGAGCCCCAACCTAAATGAAGACTTGAAGACTGCTGTCCATCAATGCTCCCAATGGAACTTGACAGAGCTTGAACAGTTTTGTAAAGAAGAATGGTCAAATATTGTCAAATCTAGGTGTGCAAAATTGGTAAAGACCTATCTCAACAGACTCACAGCTATAATTGCTACCAAAGGTGCTTCTACCAAGTATTAACTCAGGGGGATGTTGACTTATCCAATTATGATCTTTCAGTTTTATATTTTTAATATATAATTTTTTTTCTCAATAAAAACTTTTTTTCCCTTAACAGTGTGGAGTATGGTGTGTAGATAAGTGGGAAAAAATCCTAATTTATATACATGAAAATTCTGAGGCACTGATGCAACAAAATCTGAAAAAAGTTCAAGGGGATGTAAATTTTCTGTAGGCACTGTACAAACATATTTTTTTATTAGCTAAGAATAATTTACCAGATTATTGTCAGTACCCTCAGGACTATAAATTGGATTTTGGGTCAAAGTGGAGCGGGGCTGTGAGAAGAATAAGGAATAATTTCATTAAAAAAAAATGAGCTAGTCTAACTTTGGGTCAGATTTGGTAGGGACCTATTTAAGGGAATCTTTGACGCGAGCAATTAAGGTGATTGGTAAAAATGAGAGCTTTACCGGTCTCTCAATTGGTATGAACAACAAAACTAGACTGCAATGTGTATAATAATACTATTACTGTTGTGCTTTATCCCAATTATGTATATTAATGGTAAGATCAGAAACAGGTGGATTGTGGCATTTACATGATTCAATGTAATTGCTAATAACTAACAGGCTCTTTGCAGTCGAGAAGAGGAAAGCCAATAGTAAATTAGTAATGAGATGCAAATGCAACCGTTGCAGCACTGCACTTCAATCGGAATTGACAAAGCCAGGGACTGGTCGAGAATTAATGAAACCAATTTTCAAACACGATGGAGAACCATCTCAGAACCATGTCCGTGCTTATTAAATAAATTATCTGTGTCTTATTAAATACATTAAATATGCATTGTACATTAAGATCCTTAATACATAACTCATTTAGCTCTGTTAAGATGAAGCTGGCAGTGTGGGAGCAGAGACTCTGCATTGTGGGTTGATTGGACTTTTTATGACACAATGAAATCACTATTAAACTGCTAATATTGGATTTATGACAGATGGGCTTCAACTTGAAAGGACTGGGAAAGGGGGAGGAAAGAGGACACCTATTTCTGGTTAATTCATGGTGTGTTAAAAGATTTATTGTGTCAAAGACTATGTTACTAGGAGTGCTTAATGATTGAATGCCAGTGATTTATAGCATGCCGTTTCATTGCTGTTTATCCTAGGATTCATCACACTTTTATCTTTCGACAGTGGGGTATAGAGACAGTTCCTATTAGTCATTGAACACCTTCTGTACTTGAAGGGAGAGAGTGACTTTGATTAAATAAAGATGAAGGTAAAGTTTGTTTAAATCAAACCCTTTGCATTTCACAAGTGTTGGTATTCTGCTTATTAACATAGTCTCCTCTCGTTATACCACAGCACCCCTCTTACTATAAAAATGGGCTTATATAAAAATGAAAGTAGCAAAATAATATTCAGTAATAAATAAATTAACATCTGAACATACATTAGTGTGATGTGAATTTTAAATGATGCATGTATGTGACCAGTTTGATGGATAATAAAGCTACTGTACTGTAAACAAGCAGTGCTGTGTCTAATTGCTCATGATTACTACCTTTAGCTGTTTCTAGGGAAAATGCCTATATTATCATAATCAGTTATTGGTAGACTAAAGAATATTCTCTGTGCCTGTTTAAGTCTGTGATGCAACTGTCAAACAGGAACTCCATTTCTGTTTGGATTACAACCCAACTCTAAGGTAATGGCGATGCTCCAATTCTTACAGCCAAATACATTACAATGCAATGCAGTACTCAGAGAAGTATAAAGGTTTTACAATATACTTCTTACCTCTTAGTAGCTTTAGCATGATTATCACTGGTCCCCATTTTGTGTTGAAGATTTTATTTTTTTCTTGTTTTTTTAATAAATTATTTGGGATTGGGTGACCATATTGTTCTTCAACGGAACAGTTTGGGAGGGTTCAGGCTTTTCAACTCACAACCCAATGCATTATGGTATGTTTTACCTGTCTCAGGTAACATTCATTCGTCTGTTTCCTTTAAGAGAAGCAGGACGCTTACCAGAATGCAATGGGGTGTGAGTTGAAAAGCCTGAACTGTCCCAAACTGTCCCAGTGAACATGAAGTCATATGGTCACCATAATTTGGGTACAACTATATAGTAAATAAAATAAAGTTATTACTTCCTGCTGTCTAATCACAATCGTGGAATGTCACATGGCCTGATATACCATAGGATTGAAACAGAACAAGACAACAGACACTTGGGCCCTATTAAATCTATATTTTATTGTAACTTTATTTTGGCATTTTCAAGTAAACCCAACTTAAAGGGAAGTGAAAATAAAACAAATAAAATAAAAAATGATCAATCTGTAGCGAAGCCAATGCTGTACTCAAAATTATTCTAGGGGGCTCAAGATAGTCAACAAGGTTCACGTATATATATATTAAAGTATACGAAAATGAACAATTGTTTGCATAAAATGTCTTTGGCTGTTTAAATAACAGAATGTTCAAATTTATTTGACTGTAGAAAATTCAGGTTTTTCATGCACTTTAAGAACGCTTTGTTTCAACTTGTAAAATGCTTGTTTTGCAAAGATATTTGGAGCAGGATTTTCAAAACACAATGTTATTGTATCGAACTTGTGGTATAGTAACAAAAGCTTTAGTAGCAAGTTATTTTCAAACGAAATGTGTTTATTAAATCAGTCTGTTAATGCTTTGAAATTGAGTCGATGAGGTCGTTAGTAAACACATTTCTCGTTAAAAAGCTTAATTATTCACACGTCACTACATCACTTCCTGTCTCAACGACTTGATAAGGGGAACTCGTTAATCAAAATGCGTGTTAACGAGATAAAAAAAAAATGAATGGAAACATAATTCTCTGTTATGGAAACTGTTAGCGTACAGTGGCTCTCCCACCAGCGAGCAGCAGCCAAATGGAAATAAAAAATCTATTTTGTATATAATTTGTAAACTTTATTTAAAATTGTGCATTTTATCATACAAAATGTACATTTATTTAGAACACTTCACATATAAAATGTTGATTCATGATTATCAGGCATGTGGGTAAAAATCAGATGGTACAAATATATTAAAAAAATACCGTATTCAAATTAATGCCGCCCTCGAATTAGCGTCACCCTCAAATTAATGCCTCACTCAGATATCAGCTTTATAATAGTCACTGCCCTCCAATAAACACCACTCTCAATAAAGAAACGGAAAGGTATTTTTTTTCTTCCACTGCTCAAAAAATAAACAAGGAAACACGCAACTCTGGCTATGTACATGTGACAACCCCGAAGAGACTGCAGCCTCAATCCACCATGTAATACAAACTAATGTACACACACCTTAGTAATCACATGTATGTTATGGTACAGCCCAGACAGACAACCCAAGATGAACTACTTACAGCACAGCAGTCCTGAAGTTAATGTCCTCTTTTTTTTCTAACCAAAACAGCTGGGGATAAAACAACGGTTGTCTGTTTACCTCATCCTTAGCTTGGATGGTGAAAACTTAAACTCAGAGGAATTTACAGCTTTGCTGGTCACTCTAAGCGCTATCCAAAAGCTGGCCGAAGATATCTTATTGTAGGGGGTTTAGTTGTTTTGTTTTTTATTCAATTGGAATTTCTCAATCCTGTACAATTATAAAAAAAAAAAAAAAAAAGTGCTTAATATCTATGAGAAGATTTAGTTCAGAATATATTTTATTTTAACAAAAATCAATATTCAGAGGTAATTCTTTTTTGTTAAGAAAAAGAACAGCATCACACTCAACCGCAGTTCTCTCTCCTCTTTTTGTCCTGTCCCATAGCAACCAATACACACTCCTGATTTGCTGCTACAGTACTTCCCTGACCTCCCAACTCCCACCCAATTGGCTCTTGTTAACTGTTAGTAAATGTACTGTATACAAGCCCCAAAACACACCGGCATATAGAGTGCTGCAGATCGTTAGTTTACCTACCATAAACCTGGTTCCCTAAAAGAGAAGATGGCCACCAAAACATTGTTATGGGATACACTCCTACCTATTGGTAGGTGTCACTGAGCTCTTTCTAAGGTTGAGTACCCGAGGGTACTTAACCGTCACGCAGGGGAGATTCACTCTCTTTCGCGATGAAACCGTGATGTCGACCGAAGCGACCTCGCAGTTGGTGGCCATCTTGTCTTTCAGTGAACCAGGCTTACTGTAGGTAAACTAACGTTCCCTTTCAATCCGAAGATGGCCACCAAAACATTGTTATGGGAACTGTGTAACAGAACCGTCACGAGGGAGGAAAGAATGGCAGCATATGAGGGACATTAAGTCCTGCCTGACCAAGGTCAGCGGCGTGAGCGTGCAAACTCGAGGACCCTAGTACCCACAGGGGGAAATAAGGGATCTGCCACATTTAGGCGATAGAACCTGGAAAAAGCATGCAGGTGTGGAGCAGGGTGTCATGCAAAAATCCCAAATCCAAGTATGCAGTCAGCAAATTGGATGTGTTCACTAAGCGGTTACTTTGGGCTCTTGCCACATAAGCTGTCTGGATGTGTGTCTTCATAACGCTGCACTGCAGGTTCGGGCACACAGGGTCCTTGGGCATACCTCCCACCGATGGAGTCTTAACCAAGGCTGTGATGGTAGAATCCACAGGGGGAAACCCGGCCAGGCCCAGCTTCTCTGTACCCTCCAGCGAGGCCAGAGGAGAACCATATCTCAGTTGCGCCGATGCTGTGGCTGGGTGATTCCAAGAGGAACACACCTCCTCCATAAAATCGAGGAAAGCTGGGAAGGGTTGAGCTTGGATAGCCACATCATGCGGTCGAAAGACGGAACGGCGTGGCTCAGTCTGCGCTGGCCAGGGGACCTGCAGGTATGCACGGGTACAGACCCTGCCAGTGGCAGCGCGCTAGAAACCGAGGCAGCCTCGGAACTAGGGGCCGTATCAGCGGGGAATTTGGGCTCCGCCTCAACCTCCATATCCGGAGGGAAAGCAGACTCCCCCCAAGAGGCAGTGATAGAGAGCTTGTCCTCATCCAAACAGAGCGCCCGGTCGATCCACTCGCCCTGCTCGCTCACGGATGGGTCAGGGGGCGGTACAGAGACTGCGACCAGCACAGGGGGTGGGGGGGACGCCACACAGGGTCTAGCCGGAGACAATGGGGAGTGGCTGCAGGTGGATACGGACACCTATGCACAGGGGATCTCCCCTGAGGGGCTCTGTGATGGCGTCGGGAGATGTGGCTGGGAGGGGCCCGCTGTGGGGGACAAAGAACGCCCCCATATGACTCTCTCCAGGTGATTCGATAGCATTCGGGGCTGAAAAGCCACGTAGGTGTCGCAGGACCCTTTCAGGGCTGAGGCGGTGTGATCAGGGCCTAGGCACCGAGCTACATTGCTGTGTCTGTCCTCCTGCGGGATATTGGTCCCACAGGCCTCACAGGCATGGAAGCCAGCCCTACCCATCATAGCTTGGGGTAGAAAAACCACCAAGCGCACTGAACACTGTGTGCACCATGGGCACAGAATGTCGTGTAGCACCGGGTCTCAGAGCACCGACTACTGTGTGCACCACGTGCACTGAATACCGTGCAACAATAGATACCGTGCACACCGCTTGCACCGGGCACCGCGTAGCACCAGTGTAATATGCACCGAGTGCACCGAGAACCGCGTGCCATGCAGCACCGGGTATAATGTGCATCGCTTGTACCAAGCACCATGTTCACTGCAAGCACCGAGTACCGTGCAGCACCAGCGTGCTAGCCTGTATCGGTACAGCAAGACAATGGGCACCGTGCACACCATGGTACCGAAGTAGCACGGGCAGAGTCTTACACACTGCGGAATTAAAAAACACCGGTGCAGCTGTGCACAATGCCTACCCTGACCGCGTGGTCACATGCCTGAGCAGCGCATAGCGTACAACAGGCAATCAACTGTCTGTTGATTGAGCGACCTACACCAGAGGTGAGGGTCCGTGCAGCCCGCGTTTGTCTCAACCCAACAACAAGGGAAGCGTATAGAGCTGACCCTGCTGAAGCAGCCTGTGGCTAGTCCTCTGCGCAAGCACGGGGATGCGTAGCTACAATCAAAACGAGGCCCAACCTGCAGCCCACAGGTGGCTGGTGGGCTAACTCGACAGTGTGGACAAGACAAGCCCAGACCCGTGGAGTAACAGCGCTCTCCGAGGCAAGAAAGGGTGAAAAACACACACAATTCTTAACTATAATGCTTGCCGTACTAAGACGGGCAGACAGAAAGAAGCAGCCTTACACGTGGAGTGAGCAGGTGCTGATAGTCAGAAATATAAAATAAAATAAAAAAATAAAAAGGCTACGAATTTTAAAAGCACTGATTCCGGGAAAAGTGGCGAAGGCCAGGTGGAAGGGGAACTAGCAGTAGCTCACGCAGCACTTTTTAGAAGAAATAAGGCTCAATTTAACACAGAGGTCTTACCATTCCAATCGTGATAAGCGAAAGAGAGCAAATCTCCCTTGCGTGACAGTTAAGTACCCTCGGGAAGTGGGACCGAATGGGTCACTGAGGGGAGCGAGCCTATCGGCAGCTTTGATAGAAATAACTCAGTGACACCTACCAATAGGCAGGAGTGTATCCCATAACGATGTTTTGGTGGCCATCTTCAAATTAAAAGGGAACGGAGCCTCCCATAGTGTCGCTTCTAAAATGCCTTAAATCATGTAATAAAATATTGCAGCATTTGTAAAGCATAGTATTATTAATAAAGGTTGCCCTCGTATAATCGTCACCCTCATTTTAGGGACGCAGTCATTTTGGTCAATTTAAAATAAACGCTGCAGGTCCAGGATTGAAGTAATGCGGTCTATATATAATATATATATATATATATATATATATATATATATATTATATAAAAGCTTAAAAATTACGATAGAACTCCCTAACCCAATACACAATTTGTTTGTAATTAATTGTTCTGTGAATTCCTCTAATCATGCACTTTCTCTGGTACTCTTTGTTCGCCTCTGCAATAAATAAACTCAACACGATTAAACACCAAACACTTAGCAGTATTATAAGAACATTTTATATGCATATCATGTGAAGGTGAAAGTGTACACTGTACATACAGTGTGGAGGGAGTCTGACAACATTACAAATACATTTATGTAAAATCCATGTCAATGACCTCAATCACACTTCTAGTGCATCACTGTGTGTCCTTGATGCTTGTTCATTTGTGTGTCCTTGATGCTTGTATTTTTGTTCTTGTGTGGACAAGAATGTGGCAGGCTGGCGAGTGGATAGAGGCCCAGAGACAGACTGCAGTTCAAAAAAATAACTATTTTATTATAAATAAACAAAAATAAAGTGCACAAGGGCAAAATAACAGATACTCAAACACAAATAAAGCAAAAACAAAACTCACAAAAATAAAGTTTCCAGGCTGGGCAATGCCTTCACTGGATTTAGAAAATTCAAAAACCACAAAACAAACACCAACCTGCTTCCTCAGCTCCCTCTCCCCAAATGAGAAGCAGAGGCCTCCTTTTATATCAGGTGGCTGGGCGCTGATTGATCGTTAATCAACCTAATCAACTAATCAACCCCAGCCACCTGAACATAATAAACCCAGGCAGGTAGGGGAAGTTAACCCCATCCCTGCCAATTTATAAAGAGCAGAGCTTTGCTCTGCCACACAGACACTGTGTTAAAAGCCAAGGACGATTAGCAAATCCGCAATCACTTAAGGAAACTTTATTTTAATATCTAATATGTTGTTTGCTATACCAAGACTTCAGTTGTAAAATTCAAATGAAATCTACAGTAGATGTCAGTTGTCATATATGCACGTATGCAGAATTCAAATAGGCTACATTTGCATTGATAATTTCTAGGTAGTAACATTACATTGGGTTCAAATAACTGTATATCATTTTAGCAATACAACAAATGTTCCATAAGGTTAGTTCCATAAGGTTACAAATGGTTTTTTTTTTTTTTTTTTTCAAAAATATATATATATATATATATATACACAGTACTGTGCAAAAGTTTTAGGCAGATGTGAAAATATGCTATAAAGTAAGAATTTTTTCAAAAATAGACATGTTAATAGTTTATATTTATCAATTAACAAAGTGCAAAGTGAGTGAACAGAAGAAAAAGCTACATCAAATCAATATTTGGTGTGACCACCCTTTGCCTTCAAAACAGCATCAATTCTTCTAGGTACACTTGCACACAGTTTTTGAAGGAACTCGACAGGTAGGTTGGCCCAGACATCTTGGAGAACTAACCACAGTTCTTCTGTGGATTTAGGCAGCCTCAGTTGCTTCTCTCTCTTCATGTAATCCCAGACAGACTCGATGATGTTGAGATCAAGGCTCTGTGGGGGCTGTACCATCACTTCCAGGACTCCTTGTTCTTCTTCACACTGAAGATAGTTCTTAATGACTTTCGCTGTATGTTTGGAGTCATTGTCATGCTGCAGAATAAATTTAGGGCCAATCAGATGCCTCCCTGATGGTATTGCATGAAGGATAAGTATCTGCCTGTACTTCTCAGCATTGAGGAGACCATTAATTTTGACCAAATCCCCAACTCCATTTGCAGAAATGCAGCCCCAGACTTGCAAGGAACCTCCACCATGCTTCACTGTTGCCTGCAGACACTCATTCGTGTACCGCTCTCCAGCCCTTCGGCGAACAAACTGCCTTCTGCTACAGCCAAATATTTCAAATTTGGACTCATCAGTCCAGAGCACCTGCTGCCATTTTTCTGCACCCCAGTTCCTGTGTTTTTGTGCATAGTTGCTTGGCCTTGTTTCCACGTCGGAGGTATGGCTTTTTGGCCGCAAGTCTTCCATGAAGGCCACTTCTGACCAGACTTCTCCAGACAGTAGATGGGTGTACCAGGGTGCCACTGTTTTCTGCAAATTCTGAGCTGATGGCACTGCTGGACATCTTCCGATTGCAAAGGGAAGTAAGCATGATGTGTCTTTTATCTGCTGCAGTAAGTTTCCTTGGCCGACCACTACATCTGCGGTCCTCAACGTTGCCCGTTTCTTTGTGCTTCTTCAAAAGAGCTTGGACAGCACATCTGGAAACCCCTGTCTGCCTTGAAATTTCTGCCTGGGAGAGATCTTGCTGATGTAGTATAACTACCTTTTGTCTTGTTGCTGTGCTCAGTCTTGCCATGGTGTATGACTTCTGACAGTAAACTGTCTTCAGCAACCTCACCTTGTTAGCTGAGTTTGGCTGTTCCTCACCCAGTTTTATTCCTCCTACACAGCTGTTTCTGTTTCAGTTAATGATTGTGTTTCAACCTACATATTGAATTGATGATCATTAGCACCTGTCTGGTATAATTGTTTAATCATACACCTGACAATATGCCTACAAAATCCCAGACTTTGTGCAAGTGTACCTAGAAGAATTGATGCTGTTTTGAAGGCAAAGGGTAGTCACAGTAAATATGGTTAAATGATAAATATAAACTATTAACATGTCTATTTTTGAAAGCATTCTTACTTTACAGCATTTTTACACCTGCCTAAAACATTTGCACAGTACTGTGTGTGTGTGTGTGTGTGTGTGTGTGTGTATATGTATGTAATATATATATATATATATATATATATATATATATATATATATATATATTCTTTTCCGAGTGCAAAGAGGACTTTGATGTCCTTCCTCTGACATATTATTTTGTTTGCTTTGATTTGCGTGCGCCACAAATCTCATACAGCGCCTACTCTTTTCTGCACTCCTAACTCACCTCACCTCTGGGTTGTAAGCACAGCCGCTAAATAGCCCAATGCACAGGCGGTGCTCATTGCGACCCTCATTATCATGATTGCAGCTCATTACTTGTGTGTGTTGAGTAATCTGCATTGCTCTTAAGTTTACATTGGCCACAATGCAAAATAATTGCCTGGTTGCTAGGCAATTTGAATTTTGCAGCCACAATTGTTTGCACTACTGCTATCCTTACATCAGCCCCAACATGCTTTAAAGTTTTACGAGTTTCAATAAAACCTATTTGTGTAGCGTCATTATAAATGGTTTATTTCTTTACATATTTATTTTAAGTCATTGTTTAAATCTTTAAGTGTCATTACTGTAACAAACTATCATTACCATAACTGTAATGTCATTAAGGTAACAATAGTTATTTTAATTAATAAAAATGCAGCAGCATTGGCAGGAGTGAACATTATATTAGCAAAGGGTTAATGGGTTTATATTTAAAAAAAATAAAATAGTTTGGTAAACTTTAATCATTACTAACATATTTTTGTAATTAAAAATATCAGTACAAAACCTGATAAAAGTGCCAAAACTAAGTTTAACTTTAATTTTATTAGTCAATAAATATGAAAATCAAAGTTTTGAAAAATTGAAAAAATTGAAAAATGAAATAAATATTTTCACTAATGTGCATTGTTATACTGCCTAATAAAGTTTTGTATATTTGTCTTTATACAACAGTTTTTAGTTGTGTTACGGTAATGACAGATTTATGTGTTAAAACATTTTAGAACAAAAATATTAAAAAATACATTAAAATTTCAACTCGACTGAGTTAACTTATATGCAGATAAGATTTTTTCTTATTTAATTTTGTTTGTTTCACAAAAAAAAAAATATCACATCAATTTTCAATCAATTAATTTTTCAATCAATTGGAACCCCGATTCCCTTTCTGAGTTTGTTCAAGAGGATTGCTTGGGAGAAGCCTGACCAAAGCAACGTGGCTTCAGGAAACAAGAGTCTGATTGAGGGATTTATTTTTAATTTCTCAGACTAGAATAACTGGGTCCGCTTGCCGTTAATCTTGCTTTCTGTATTTCTTTCTAAGGTGAACTGGACGAGTTGTTGAAACATCTTGTTTACTTTTCACTTCTTACTAGCTCTGCCTTCGTTCACCACAATAAAACGTGTCCTTTGTGGACCGGTGTCATTTACAAAGAACGTGTGTAGGCTATTGGAATATAAAACAACAATGCAGTTTGTTACAAATCTGTAACAGGCAATATTATTGTTTATGATCTTTTATGGATGTTTTCAAAAATTTAAATTAAATGGTATCATAACTCGATAAAGAGTTATTACTGGATCTGTAGCAGGAAAAGTAAACCATCTCTGTTGCATTTTTTTGCTTACAGTAGCTCTAGGGGTGGGATTTTGTTAAATTAATCATATCTGCATGTCTGCTTTTTCTGTACCATCACCCATCTTTTTGGCTGTCATTTTCTAACAACATGAATTTTCAGTTCATCAAAATAAACTTCTTTTGAGTTTGAATTAAAACTGTGGCGGAAGATGATTAAATAAGAATTGTATCAGTCAGTCATTTTTTTTTTTTTTTTTTACAGTAGCTTTCACTTACTGTCAGATTTGCGTTATCTACAGCCATATGGGACTTTTAATGTACCTGCTGCCAGCTAGGTCCACAGACTGATGCGCCAGTATATTTCATGGGTGGATTTTGAGTTTGGATGACAGCCACAAGCTAACAGCTAGATGAACTGTGTATTGTCCTGATGCAACAAAATACTTTCATTTCAGACCCCTTCATGTGAATATAGTTTGCCAATGAAGTGATGAGGGCATGGAGTTGCGTCAACTCCTTCAATGGAGATACCTGTATTTTTGAAATACCTGCATTATTCAAACTTAGATATAAACTGCAGGCAAAGAACCACAACATCAACAGCGATAAGGTTCAAAGCAAATATGAAGGGGTGGAATTTAAAATCATAGAGTCCTGTTCTTAAAACTTTGAAGACTTGTTTAAAGAATGTATTGTTAAGTAAAGGACGTGACAGCTCGGATGACTGATGGTTAAATCAGTTGTATCAACAAAATAAAATAAAATATCTAGACAGCAGTCAGTGTGACCGACTCAGGAAAGAGGAAACACTACTTTTAGATAACAAAGAATGAGATACGAAAATACCATTTCATTTTCACTGTGTGGTAAATAATTGTTTAGCTCCAGTCAGGCAGTGAGGGCTTAGCATCAACAGGGAGCTAAGGGACAGCTGCCTGGAGGAGATGGGCCACAGAGTGAGGCGAGAGAGAAAGAGAGAGAGAGCGGAGAAAGAGAGTGCAAAGAGAGAGAGTGAGGAGATGCAGAGTGAGGAGGAGAGTCAGGAGAAAAAAATTGGACCAGCAGAGAGACAGCGGTGAGCATAGTCTGGATTCAGAGACTAAATAAATGATCAGAGACAAATAATTTAAAATGCATTTTCTTTTTGTAAGTTCAGGGAAACATCGAGCAAGTGGCTTTGACCCTGACTGGAAGAAAACATTTGACTGGCTGGTGCACGCTGAAGAGGGCATGATGTGAATTTGATGCCGCAAGCATAATCAGGGCGGCACATCATTTGTTAAAAAACCCAGTAATAACTACAGGCTGGATGCCATTAACAGCCATGCTAGCTCTGTGGCCCATAGGCAGGCAAGCGAGAAAGAGAGGAGGCTCAGAGCAGGTACATAAATACATGTTATAATGGTCAGTATTGATCAGTATTGTTATCTAAAACCTAATGTTAAATGAAAGACATGACATTATGTATTTATATTCATCCAGGGAATACAGTAGTCCAGGCTGTGGCTCCCCAGGTTGAAGCAGAGCACAAGGCTCTTGAGGGCTGTTTCCAAATTAAGTATGACTGCTTGAAGCACAAGAGGCCTCACCACACTACATACATGCCCATAATGAATCTCTATAAGAGGCTGGGATGCTCGTACTTCGATTCCATGAACGTAAGTTGATTGCCAGTGCTTTCCCAAATTGAAACATTCTGTATATTATGATACGGTTACCCTAATATATTATTGTTATATGATTCATTTATTTGTAGGCTGGCTCAAATACAACATACCAAAGTTATACCACACATTGTTAACGAGATGTTAGAGCTCATTGGAAAAATGATGACTCAACTACTGGTTCCGAAGTAGTTAAGTCTCCAGGCTGGGGACTTATGGGGGATGAGACAACTGATATCTCCATGTCAAAGCAGCTTGGGCTTGTAGTCAGGTTAGGCAGACTGAATCAAATTGATTGCTTGTATTACATTAAACCTAACATTTTAATTAACAGTTTTGTAATATAGTTTTAACATGTTTGACAGATTCTTTGGGGCTGATGAAAATGGAAACACAGCTATAAAATCAAAGGTTCTAAGTGTAGGGAAGGTTAGGGCAGGGGATGCTGCTACCTTGACTGAGGCCATTCTGGAGGTGACTAATGCAAAGGATCTTCCGATGAACCACTTCACATCTTTTGTGAGCGATGGTGCCTCTGCCATGACTGGTACCGTAACTTACTGAATCATGTCTTCTGAGTTTGCTAATGTATAATGCTGGTGTCTAGGCTCTAATAGGAAACTCTGATTCTATTTAGATCTCTTACCATTAATGTTTTACCGTTTTTTTAACAATTACAATATTTGTTAGCATTAATTATTGGCATTCTAATTCTAGGCAAAAAGTATGGAGTTGGGAGATGTCTCCAGGACTTGTACCCCGGAGTTGTGACCGTGCACTGTGTTGCACACCGCCTCAACCTTGCAGTGTCAGACTGCAGAAAGGAGTACCATACCTGACAAAGTACTCCAGAACCATCAACACAGTGTTTTGGTTCTACCAGGCCTCAGCCAACTGGACCTCCAGTCTGATGGAGTTGGATAGGCTTTTTGATCTGCCTGAGCTCAAACTTCAGGTAGCTATGACTGATTGATGATATGACTTTAACGGTATGTGACAACTCATCCAATGGGCTAAAATATTCAAATACAAATTTTAGGGCAGGAAGCAGACACGATGGGAGAGTAGCAAGGAGGCCACGGATGTGGTGCGAAGAATTCTGCCTGCTCTGCTGGCAGACTTTTCTCTGCCAGGCGAGGGATGGACCCACCGCTCAGGGGTTGTACAACTTTGCCAAAAATGAGTACTTCCCTCCAGCACTCTGCCTCATGCAGGTTGTGCATGAAAAGCTGCACCGGCAGTTCCAGATCTTTCATAGAAGAAACCTGTTCTTCGCCCAGGTGGAGCACTAGGTACATATCCAACTAAATTACCTTTTAAATTAACATGATCTATTTTTTTTACATTATCATCTATGCAATGCAGTTGGCAGCCCTGAAAGCCTCTCTTAGGCAGATGAAGGAGAGGAGCTTGATGAGGGATAGGTGGCAGAGATGGCTGACAGCAGAGGATGGACTCAAGCCCCTGGAACAGGAGATCCCATCTTATTTCAAAAAGGTGTCTGGGATTGCTTCAAGGCAGCTGTAAGAATAGCATATTTTTGCTTACTGTGGTTGTAGTAATAGCTTTGTGGAATTTAAACCAATGTATAAATGTATTTTTTATTGTAGGTGATGGACCTACTCCTTGACATGCTTATGGAGAATGTGGAGTCCCTCTCATGGGGGCTGTTTGGGAACCTTCACAGTCTTCACCCCAAAGCACATCCTCACCACCACCGACCCAGACTACAGAACGGAGGAGATGCAACTCCTAGCAAAAGACTTCCCCAGGCTGCAGGAAGACGCTCTCCTCCAGGAGTGGGACACATATGTGGAGAGGGTTAAGAGCCCAGACTTGAAGGTAGGCTCATTGTTCTAGTCCAATGTTCTGTTTCACTGCAGCTTGCTATCAAACTGAGGCATTTGTCACCTGCCTTTTAAGAATTTAAAATGAATGGGGAGTTGTAATATATGTAATATGGTAACTCAGCACTTAATGCCCAACAGTGTTTTGTATCTTGTATCTAAAGGTCTGGAGGAGATCCTCCTGTGGCTGGTCGCTCCTGACATCCAGGATATCTTCCCTGCCCTCAGTCTGGCTGCAGTTATAGCCTTAACTGCACCCGTCGAGACAGCAGTTGTGGAGAGGCTGTTCTCTGCCCTGAAGCTGGTAAATATAAACACTAAAAAGCAATGTCCTGTTCTCTGCACATATTAATGGTTTGGCACTTATTAATGGTTAATAGGTCAAATAATATGCAATGCTGTGTATTTTCATTAGGTGAAGACACCTTTGAGAAACAAATTGAAAGGCCTTCATCTGGATGTGTGCTGCAGGGTTGGCCATCTGAAGAGGTGGTGGACTACCACCAGCTGGTCAAAATGTTTTATCAGGCCAACAAAAACCGTAGGGTGAAGTGTTCAGACAAAGGGTGTGATATCTGCCCATAGGGATACAAGTACACTAGAGAAATGTTCACTGTTCATCTCTTTTTTGTTTATTTTGTGACACACTAGGTGGAATTGTGGAATATGTCAACCTCATTAAATTTTAACCTCATTAAACCTTTTGAAAAAGAAAACATCTTGCCCATGTCTTGTGATTTAAATACATCTGCAGATGCTGAGAGGTTAAACTGAATCACTTCTTCATGAAGGGATGTGCCCAATACCACATATGACATGATATCATTGTCAGAGGTAGGTGTACAAAATCTGATCTATATTTCCCACTCAATTATTTTTTTTCAGTTCACCTAGTCATTAGCCCAGAATTTCTCAACTGGGCCCTACCAAAGGTTTTATAATGTTACTCCAGACCAAAACCTGACATCCCTGGAACTATATAAAAGCCAAATCTGAATGTTAGGAAGGGGCATGGGTGTTAAGTTACCCGCGACAATGAAGCCGGACTGACCGCGATTAGTCACCACCTAAGCCTCTTTTTGAGCCAGAAAAAACCCTGAAAGAGTTTAATGAAAAGTGCTCTTAGTTACCAATGGGTTAAATCAAGTTTGTTATGAATGAAACTGTTCTAGATGTTTGGTAAAGATGCTATCAACAATCTAAAAAAAAAAAATTAATCCCTTAAAACATTCTTTAAATAAAATCTTTGTGAATGATGACATGAGGGTTTGTTCACGCTGGTTTACAATCGTTATTCAATATCTTTTTGTGCAAGCATAGCTTTGGGACACTGTAGCTTTAAGTAGTAGAATACATTGAAGCCCGAGAACTGTAAGTAGACATTTCTCGTGATCCTTTTTTGTTCATTCTTTCTCACATTCTTTTATTTCTCTATGTTTCCCATCTGTCTTCCCGAACCCTATTCTTTTTTTAAATCTCTTGGAGACAAAACCTCACAGAATACGAGAAAAGAGAGAGAGCGCTCCGCAAGTGAAGCGGAACTCTTCTTTGACTCTAGCAAACCCGTGTTCTGTTGTGATAGTGCAGTACTGCTGGCATTTATTGCTGTCTGAAAATCCTTACCCCACTGCACAGGAATGCTAAAATGGGATGTTACAACCTCAGGGCACAGTGGACTGTAACCCAAATGTAAAGTAAACACGGAAAGCCCAATTATTAACAAGCAAATGTTTTATTCTGTATCTCAAGCCTTTTTCTCCCAGCTGTGACATTTAAAATGTTCATTTGATGAACAATAGCCGACACCATGCTCCAGCAACATTTAAAACACTTACATAATGTAGAGAGCAACAGCCAAACTTAACATTGCACCTTCTATTGTATCTATTACAACAGGCAGGGGGTTGATATATTGAAGCAGTGCCTGTGTAGCAGAGGAGGCTAAACGCTCAGCAGGCTATTTACATTCAGGAGGCCTGGGTTTGAATCTATTGAAGGGATACAGCTATCTAAAATAATGATTTTATGCAAGTGGCAAACAAAGTTTATATATTTACAATGGAAACCCTATGTGTTAATTTCAAGGTATATTCCTACTTTGCATCCATGTAAGCACAATCTTTAAACAACTGATCATACTGTTTAAAGATGGGGCTCACATTAAAAAACTATTCAGCCCCCCCTACTTATCTAAATCTTGGATTTCCAGGCGCAATATTTCAGTAATATTACTGTAAGTGCAAGACAATGTGAAAGCAAGGCTTGCAAACAGCCCCTCTCTAAACCGGAAATGTCGAGAGACATACAGGATATTCCAAAATAACAAGGTGTCTGGTTTTAAAAAAAATGCTAAATAATAATAATAAATTGCACGCAGGAATTTAGTATCACACTTAATTGTTTATTACTGGAGGATATCGGCTGTGTCTGACATATCTGAATGCACAGTGTAACGGTGTCTGTATTATTTCTGTTTATTTCAGAGCTTCACATTTGAACTAGTAGATGGATGTGCATGAAAGGGATTTGTTTTGGGATTATTTTGTTTGCTGCAATCACTTTGTGGGTAGCTGCTATCCTAATGGTATTCCAGTTGTATTTTTCAGACCTTTCTGTAGTGTTATGCTTGAAAAGTTTGCAAATCCTTTATGAATACAAAGAACAAAAAAAAAACCCTTGAAACTATGTTAAGGGGGTGTGAATATTACTAATGAGAAGAACATAGATTTTAAAATAAATTAATAAATAAGCATATTGTCAAGTGCTTAATTAGAGGGCCAGAAATGACCTTACACAGTACATGGATTTGCATCTCTGGTGAGGACGAAACAGGTCAAGGAACTTGAAAACGAGTACATTCTGTATTAAAATTACCTTAACCAAGCAGCTGGTATTCCCTCCAGACAAACTTTCTGAATTAAATACAGTCTTTTAATACACATCACTGGGCCAAAAAAATAGAAGCACTTGTAATGTGTAGCACCTCCCGTATAAAAGTTTCCCATTATAAACTCATAGCAAAGTGCAATAATGCATTGCAAAGCATATTTTAAAACACGCCAAGCCATGGTAAATTATACAACATGCATATTATGTCTATGGGAAAAGCAGGACAAAAAGGCAAAACCATCATGCAGATTTAACATAGCGAACGTTTATAAGGGCAAATGTATTTGTTATGCCAATGGAATCATGATTCTTTAATATATAAATATGGCTATCTCTGAAAGTTATTTTTGGTTACAATGATAAAGCAAGAAAGCAAATTTGAAACACCTTGGTGTGGATGCTTGCTTGGCAGGTGCTTCCATACCATGTCTTTATATTTTCATCCCAGCTTTCCTGAAGGAAATGGAGGTTGTGTTCTTTAAGCAATAGTTCTGTATCCCTCCAGAACACTTTCAACAGCTAGCAGACTTGCTGACATGGCGTATTAGCGTTGGAAACTGCTGATTTCAAAAATAACCTTTTAAACAAATTATATCTCTCATTTGTTGCTAATCTTTTTTTCTTGATGTACGGCAAGTAAAACGATAAAAAGAAACAATTGCTGTCTTTTGTGATTCAGTTCCTTCCTTGCCACTGTATACCATGCAATTGATTATTTTTCAGATTGTGGGGTATGTAAATTTTTGTATTTTATTTTTAAACGGAAGCTTTTTTTAGCGCATTGAGAACGACTTCTAGTTCGTCATTGAATGTATTATTATTCACCTATGAAAATGACCTAAGAGCTGGCAATACATATTAGGTAAGATCTACTGGAAGTATTTTGTTGGCAGTTCAAGAGTTGCTTTTCACTAATACATTTAAACTGCATCGCTGGCAACTAAAACTGAAGAATCTGCTATTGTAAAAGCATGGTAAAGCAAATAAAAAAGCATGGCAAATCATGGTAATTGCATAGTATACACAGAGTAAAAGCATGATAACCTATTGTAAAGCACAAAATGGTGTTGAGGGACAATGCAGTTAACTTTCATTAATCTACAACAAAGTTACAAACCTCAGTGAAAGAGTACCCTTCTAATGTATGTGGAGGCTAGAAAATACTTTCCAAAGTAATTAAGTCCTGTTGTAATACTTCAAAGCTGTGTGAAGAAGCTGCACTGCACTGTATGTTGTGAGTAATTGAATGGAGGATAGACAGGTGCAGTTGTTATACAGAAAACACACACTGCAGAACAATGTGAAGCGATCAGCTTAATTAAGCCAAGCAGCTGCACTGCACAAGAAGACTTTTTTTTTTAGCTGATGCTATTTATTCTTTGTCAAAGGCTTGTTTGTGATTTCCAAACCAAGCAGTTTTTAAGGAATTTGTGAGCTATCCAAATGTGTGAATGAGTAGTTGTTTTTTATTTCTTTCTTTAAATTGCTGCTCTATTTGCTGTATATTAAAATACTACACATTTTGTCTCAAGTCATTTTCTGTATTTTGACAGCTTTAAACTTTAAAGCTTTGATGGATGTGGGATGACAGTAAGTGGGTTTGACTTGCTCAGTGGTTAGTGAAAGCGCGGGCTGCTGTGTAGAATAGGTTTGACTTGCTCAGTGGTTAGAGAAAGCGTGGGGCTGCAGTGTGGAATAGGTTGGACTAGCTCAGTGGTTTGACAAAGCGGGGGCTGCATTATGTAAGTTAGTGGATTTGAGTAGCTTAGTGGTTAGAGAAAGTGAGGGGATACAGCATAGAAGTAGGTGGTGCAGTAGCTCAGTGGTTAGAGAAAGTGAAAGGCTGCAGTGTGGAAGGCAGTGGGTTTGAATAGCTCAGTGGTTAGGGAAAGTATGGGTCTACAGGGTGAAAGGTAGTGGCTTTGAGCAGCTCAGTGGTTAGAGAAAGTGCAGGGCTACAGTGTGAACAGTTGTAGGTAGCATTAGCTCAGAGGTTAGAGAAAGCAATGTGCTGCAGTGTGGAATAGGTTTGAGTTGCTAATTGTTAAGACAAAGCGCTGGGTCACAGTGTGCATGGCATACTGGGCTACATTATGGAAGGATTTCAGCGGCACAAGGTTTGGAGTACAGTGTTGCAGTACTGCTGTAAATTGATTAAAGTATGTCTGGGCTCTAAAAAACTAAAGCAATGGTTTCAGTTTAGAAACATCAGAAAACCTCTTTGGAAACCCGCCTCAAGTCAATACAATTTTGAGAAGGTGTCTGGGTTTAAATTATTGTCAAAGCAAATGAAAGGCCACAGAAAGCACGCTTTGGACTTTACATTACACTTGAGCATTAAACACCTTGGTTGCCTTGTCCAATTGCCTTTCTTTAGCAGTAGATGAAAGCATTACACTGCCCTATGCATTAAGTGTAGGTGTTTTTATAGGGATTTTATTCAATAATACAGCGACCTCTGGAAGGGTTCTCAGAGGTTAATGGCCCGTGGAACAAAAAAAGCAATGCCTGCTTCTATCAAGGGAGTTTAAACTTTCATTACTGACGTATCTGCAGCAGTCATTTCAAAGAAAGCACAATACCCAGGAGGGCTGTGTAAGCTTTTATCAGTATTACCCCTGGGGAGATATTAACTGTGCTTTGAACAGAAGTTATTAGCAATTACATTGTGGTTGCTAAAGCCATTCAGTTGCCACTTTAATATTCATTATTGTTAATAGATACAGCCTAGACGATAATTACAGCGGTAAAATAATTGTGCTCTATCTGTAATCCAAAGAACATTATTTTTTGTGGAGAATGTTATTATAAATGAAAACCCTTCAGATTGCATTTATAACTAAAACAGTTTGCAATTTGTATTTCTATTGTGTATTTTAATGAACAAATCTAGACAATCATATATAAAAAAAGGACCAGTTGCAAATTTTAAGTGACTTTTCTTGTACAAATAATTCTGCAGGTTGCTTGGTGATTGAGGGTTACCACCTTTTACTCCTCTTGTCAGATAGTCCTTAGTGGCAATGTAGTGGCTGGTAACTAGGGGGCAAAGGCAACATATGAGTAGCTACAATGAATACACCATTGAACTACTGTTGCAGCAGATTTTGTCCAGGAATCAAAGAACAGTTAGATATCAAGTCACACATCAGTGCATTTAATTACTGTATATTTCATACAAATGTATTGTAAAAATTCAAATCATAATTTTTAATTACTGTGCACATGTATTGTATATGTCTATCTATATAGTAAATATGGACTAGAGTGGAGGGCTATAGTGGAAAATTATTGACCCTAGGGAAGACTATTGTTACCGACAGCCTTAGAGGTAACAATAGTCTTCCAGAGGGGCATTTAATTTTCCACTATGAGCTGAATCTGCAATACATATTTAGTTTTTGTGTCAGACAAAATAATGAGAGGCAAAGTTGGATAGTAAATATGACTTTATGTACTGTAAAGCCATAAATATTTGCGAGCCTTTTATTATGCATTTGTTGCATATGAAAAAAAAAGCAAACATTTTTGGCATGAATATCTTAGTGCTGTAGATACAATTAAATAATACTACTACCAGTGCAACAGGTCACCAAAATTTCTGGAGCAGAATAGGTTTTATGGGTGTGATTCGCCAAATATTTTGGTCGCAAATATTTATGGCTTTACAGTATTTTGTTTAAATATAGCTGATACAGCATAAGTAAACAACTAAATAACAGAAAATGTTTTTGATTTCATACTGCAACTTTTTTTCTTTCTTGTGTGGTATGTTTTGTAAGTTCAGCAGTTTTTTCATTCAGCCATTTTATCTTGTTAGGAGTGGAGGTGGTGGGCATTACTTTGAAAAGGGCTGAGACTGACAGTGATGTGAACCAGTCACACGACAGATGGAGACTATTGCCCTGTGGTCTAAGGATGTACTGGATATGACAAATGTCAATAAACTTGAAAGAAAAAAAACAGTACGGCACGAGAGAAACACCCCAGACTAGCTGTGAAGAATTTCAAAGGATACATATCAGGATTTTCTTCCTATGCATCGAGACACAGGACATTTGCTAAGAATCAGGGCTGTCCCGGCCATATAGGGACTGTTGGCATGTTTGGAACTGTTTGTATTTAAACAATGACAGAAATACCTACACTGTTTAAAAATAAATTTTACTTAGTCAAAAAAATGTTTTATGATACTCACGCTGTTAGAGATGTTGGTTTTCACAAAGTCCCCTTTTTTATGAATTAAAAAGTGGACATCTTCAGATCCTAAGATCAAAAGAGTCGACTCCACTGACTGGGTTCAGGCCCAATCATGTTTTGCCTCAGACTTGGTCTTGTAGTTTGTAATTTGTAGTTTGTCTTTACACATTGAGTACCAGTATTTTGCTGTCAGAGTGACTGTTAGCTACAGTAGCCTCAACAATGCACTGTGCTTGAGGTGTTCAAACCAGCCAAAAACGAGGTCGGGCTGAAATTTTTTTCATTTGCTTGTTGTCTTTGCGTGGACTCACAGCATAGTAAAGGGTAGTTTAAATCTGATTATTATTCAACAGTGGGCAGACTGATCTCATTTCATTATGCCGTAGTGGACTTATAATTTTACTTATGTCCAACAGGGTTTTGCCTGACCTAGTTTTGGTTGATTTGACTGGTACAGATTTGACTGGTACTCACTCTGGGCACATCCTTATTAAATGAAGAGTTTGAAGTAACCTGTGGAATGCACTGTTAATTTGAATGCCCAATTTTCATACAGTCATCCTCATTGTAAAAAAAAATATATATTTCCTCTGATTAGAAGAAGAGATGCTTTAGTGAGAAAAAACAATCAAGTTTAAATTGAAGTCACAATATTTGTTGCAATATCAAAACACTATGCAAGCATAATTACCCAGCCACACATCAGAATGTTCTAGTTTTTTGGTAGTACATCAAATGTCACCTCTACTTTAAAATTAAAACACTGACAGCTGCCAGCTTCTCACAGAAATGTACCCCACAGCTCCCAGAGGTGCAGTTATCAACCACTTTCCAGCACAGGTTGAATTATAATATGATCCACTCGCATTCTGCAAGCACAGGAAGCTACAATTAAAAAATGGGAAAATATGTGAAAAGAGAAACACATTGCTTTACTGTCTCCATTCAATGTAGGGGTTAGTTATATAAAACATAAATACCAAGCAGCTTCAGCTTATATTTACTGTATTCAATCAGGATAAAATGCCATTGATATTTACTTGACGGGGGTTGTGGCAAGGTGCTAGTAGGAGAATACTGTGCTGTACAGGAGTGTGTGTTATTTTTTATTTTAGAAAACATTGAGAATGTTCAGGCTATGTGTAATTATTATTACATTTAATAATAAAAATAACATGATGTGATATTCAGGGATTTTTCTGGTCCGCAGTTGTATGAGAACCACAATTTAAAGGGTAAGAGGCTTCAAATGTCCTTTTAACTGCTATTTGAATTTTGACCATTTACCTTTCTGTTTTATGGTATTAGCAATTGTTTAGAATGGTCCTGGGTTCTAAAAATCTGTCTTGACCTATGTCAGCTCCTTGTCTGGTGAATCCTAAGTGTTGGCACTGCTCTATGTGACTGTCTCAACTCTGCCAGGCCCACCTACTCTACATGTATGTGGACAAACAGAGTAGATGAGGGCTGACAAAGTTGAAAGGTCACTGTCACATGATTTGAATTGAATAACGAAGCTGGGTTAGTCCCAACACTTCAGCCCCAGAATTTCCAGACAAGCTAAAAAACTAGAAAGTAAAACATTATGGGGGAATCACGTGACCTGTTGTTGCAATGACATCGTAGAGATCTCGATCCTCTACCCTTCATCTTTTTTACTTTTTCAAGTCACTTTAACTGTCTTTCTATTCACCTCATTGCTGATCCACTGTATTTTGGATATACTAGGAATGTCAGGTCCCCCAAAAGAAAGACCACCTCACAGGTTTCTTCACCCGACAAGGCTGGAGGTACCGACCGCTCGAAGGCTGGAAGCTTTTTCGACCGCCATAATAGAGTCCTGTATGGAGAAGAACAGGCAGTTCTTCGAGCATCAACTGTCCCGGCTGGAAAAGACGGTGCTGAAGTTGGATGCCAACCTGAGTTCGATTTAAGCAGAAATTGCTGCCTTTGCACTCGAGCTCTAGGAAGTCAAGGCCGACATGACTCTGGTTCGCTCTTTGGCATATACCAATATGAAAATGATTGCTAGTTCTAATTCCAGGATCGACTGCATGGAAGAGAAGATGGCCGAACTAGAAGATAGAAGCCGGCATAATAACTTATGTCTTGAGAATGATGAGAATGCCATCGAGTTTTTTCACGCGGTCACCACATATATACAGACAGGTCCAGGATGGCTGACAGACCCCGAACACTAATCTTTAACCCTTTGCAGTCCTATGTCGGGCCAGGTCCGACATTACAATTTTCCCTTTCTAGTCCAATGTCGGACCTTGTCCGACATCATCAAAAAGACATCAAACACAAGTCTCTAGTCGTTTTTTCTCCACAAAAAGCTGAGAAAAACTTTCAATGGCCAAGTGAGACCGATAGGAGCGGAATGAAGCCGAAAAAAAGGGCCGTATCTGAGCAATACACATAGCCCCTGTACCACAGAGATAACACAGACACAAACAAAGGAGCTCGCTGCTTCCGCATTCAGCGCTCAAAGAATATCACAGATATTTTCAGAGCTTTTTGAGATGTTACAGTAATAAAATAATGACTTGGATCACATTATTGAAGAATTTGGTGATAAAACGAGTGATCAGGAGAGATAAAATAAACAGCTCATGTGAAAATAAATTGGACCTGACACACCTGACAAGCGCTGAATAAATGGACAGCTAAGGGTTAATCTTTTCCACTATACAGACCGCCAGCTCATCCTTCACGCTGCTAGGAAGATGTCATTCCATCACACTGGAAAGGGCCTCAGGTTCTATCCCAACTGTAGCAAACACAGAACAGCACAGGTGGTCCTTTTCACAGCCGATGGGTCTAGCTTGCTCTCAGGGTTTTGCAAGCCTTTCTGTTCTATCCTTCGGTCCTGAAGATCTCTCATGGTTCACAAACCCATCTGTTTCAGTCACCAGCTGAGGCACAGGATTTCCTGAACTTGACTGGCATCTCAGGTTCTCCTCTGCCTTGCGGTACAGCTGACCTGTCCCTTTCCCATTCTGCCGAGGAGATGGAGTCTGACAGGGTGACAAGGGGGGGGCACGCCGTCAGCTGGAACTACAATAAATCCTGCTCCATTCACTCTGATTGTCTTCGGATTTCGACACTGAGGCACTGGTTCTTTGAACGCAACTGCTTCAGCTTGACTATTGGACTCTCATCTGGTTACAGTATCTGGCATCTGCTCTTCTGGGCTGGACGTTTTCTTTCCTGTACTTTCTGATCCCAAAAGCTTATTGATCCCAAAATCTCATCAAGCAGCTTCTTGAAGGATCCCAGGGTGTCAGCTTCAACAACATTACTGGGGAGTTGATTCCAGACCCCCACAATTCTCTGTGTAAAAAAGTGCCTCCTATTTTCTGTTCTGAATGCCCCTTTGTCTAATCTCCATTTGTGACCCCTGGTCCTTGTTTCTTTTTTCAGGCTGAAAAAGTCCCTTGGGTCGACACTGTAAATACCTTTTAGAATTTTGAATGCTTGAATTAGGTCGCCACGTAGTCTTCTTTGTTCAAGACTGAACAGATTAAATTATTTTAGCCTGTCTGCATATGACATGCCTTTTAAGCCCAGAATAATTCTGGTCGCTCTTCTTTGCACTCTTTCTAGAGCAGCAATACCTTTTTTATACCGAGGTGACCAGAACTGCACACAATATTCAAGATGAGGTCTTACTTGTGCATTGTACAGTTTTAACATTACTTCCCTTGATTTAAATTCAACACTTTTCACAATGTATCCGAGCATCTTGTTAGCCTTTTTTATAGCTTCCCCATATTGTCTAGATGAAGACATTTCTGAGTCAACAAAAACTCCTAGGTCTTTTTCATAGATTCCTTCTCCAATTTCAGTATCTCCCATATGATATTTATAATGTATATTTTTATTTCCTGTGTGCAGTACCTTACACTTTTCTCTATTAAATGTCATTTGCCATGTGTCTGCCCAGTTCTGAATCTTGTCTAGATCATTTTGAATGACCTTTGCTGCTGCAACAGTGTTTGCCACTCCTCCTACTTTTGTGTCGTCTGCAAATTTAACAAGTTTGCTTACTATACCAGAATCTAAATCATTAATGTAGATTAGGAATAGCAGAGGACCTAATACTGATCCCTGTGGTACACCACTGGTTACCACACTCCATTCTGAGGTTTTTCCTCTAATCAGTACTTTCTGTTTTCTACATGTTAACCACTCCCTAATCCATGTACATGTGTTTCCTTGAATCCCAACTGTGTTCAGTTTGAGAATTAATCTTTTGTGCGGGACTTTGTCAAAAGCTTTCTGGAAATCTAAATAAACCATGTCATATGCTTTGCAATTATCCATTATCGATGTTGCATCCTCAAAAAAATCAAGCAAGTTAGTTAGACACGATCTCCCTTTCCTAAAACCATGTTGACTGTCTCCCAGGACCCTGTTACCATATAGGTAATTTTCCATTTTGGATCTTATTATAGTTTCCATAAGTTTGCATATAATAGAAGTCAGGCTTACTGGTCTGTAGTTACCTGGTTCAGTTTTGTTTCCCTTTTTGTGGATCGGTATTACGTTTGCAATTTTCCAGTCTGTCGGTACCACCCCTGTGTCAAGAGACTGCTGCATGATCTTGGTTAGCGGTTTGTAAATAACTTCTTTCATTTCTTTGAGTACTACTGGGAGGATCTCATCCGGCCCAGGGGATTTGTTTATTTTAAGAGCTCCTAGTCCCTTTAACACTTCTGCCTCAGTTATGCTAAAGTTATTTAAAACTGGATAGGAACTGGATGACATGTGGGGCATGTTGTCAGTATCTTCCTTTGTAAAAACTTGTGAAAAGTAATCATTTAATATATTTGCTATTTTTTTTCTTCATCTACGATTTTGCCATTTGTATCTCTTAAACATTTAATCTCCTCTTTGAATGTTCTCTTGCTGTTGTAATATTGGAAAAACATTTTGGAATTGGTTTTAGCTCCCTTAGCAATGTTCATTTCTATTTCTCTCTTGGCCTTTCTAACTTCCTTTTTGACTTGCGTTTGCAGTTCTGTGTACTCTTTCTGCGTACTTTCTTTTTGGTCCTTTTTTAATGCTCTGTAAAGTGCCTTTTTTCACTGAATATTTTTTTTAATTGATCTATTAAACCATTTTGGCAATTTAGTTTTACATTTAGATTTGTCTACTTTAGGGATGTAATTGTTTTGTGCCTCTAGTACTACATTTTTGAAGAACAACCATCCTTCTTCTGTGGGTGTTTTCTCTATTTTACTCCAATCTACTTCTGTTAGTCTCTGTTTCATACCTTCATAGTTTGCTTTTCTAAAATTGTAAACCTTAGCTTTAGTCATTACTTTTGGGGTTTTAAAAAACACTTCAAATGAGACCATGTTGTGGTCTGAGTTTGCCAATGGTTCTCTGACCTCTGTTTTAGTTATTCTATCTTCGTTATTTGAAAAGACTAAATCAAGGCATGCCTCCCCTCTAGTCGGTGCCTTGACAAATTGTGTTAGGAAGCAGTCATTTGTCATTTCCACCATTTCTATTTCATCCTTCGTGCTACCCATCGGGTTTTCCCATTTTATTTGGGGGAAGTTGAAATCCCCCATTAGTATGGCTTCTCCTTTGCTACACGCATTTCTAATGTCATTGTATAACAGATTATTTTGCTCACTGTCTGAATCTGGCGGTCTATAGCATGCTCCTATTATTATGCCCTTTGAATTTTTGTCCGTTATTCTGACCCATATTGATTCGGTTTTATTTTCTTTGTCCAGGTTTAACACCTGGGCTTCAAGACTGTTTCTTATGTATAGCGCTACCCCTCCTCCTCTTCTGTCCTGCCTGTCTTTCCTATACAGTGTATACCCACAAATGTTATATTCGTCCCCATCACTCTCAGACAACCAAGTTTCTGTAACACCTATCACATCATAGTTACCTGTTAGTGCAGTAGCTTCAAGTTCTAGAATTTTGTTTCTGATACTTCTAGCATTTAGATAAATACATTTAATGGTTGTCTTACCTGAGTTGTTGTTCTTGTTTTGATGCGGTCTCCCTTCTGTTTTTTTGTTGATTTCTCCCCCCTTCCTTTCTAGTTTAAATGCTTCTGAACCTGCTCAAGGATCTTTTCTCCAAGTAGATTGGTTCCCTTGTTATTTAAATGCAGTCCATCCCGTCTATACAGATAGTCCTCGTTGTAGAATGTGGTCCAATGATCAAGATAGGTGAAGCCTTCTCGAGTACATCACATCTTCAGCCATGCGTTTTCATTAATTATTTCCAGCTGTCCATACGGTCCTTTGCAAGGTGCTGGTAGTATACCAGAAAATACCACAGTTTTGGTTTTCTCTTTTAATTTCCTTCCTAGCTCTCTGAATTTGTTTTGCAGGGATTTTGGTCTGTCTCTTCCAATGTTGTTTGTACCGATGTGGACGACTACTACCGGGTCGTCTCCTGTTCGTTCTAGGAGCCTGTCCACGTTCTCAGTGATGTGCTTGACCGAGGCTCCCGGAAGGCAGCACACTGTTGTAGTAAGGGGGTCCAAACTGCGAATTGAACTTGCTGTGTTTCTCAATATGGAGTCCCCAGCAATCATGACCTCCCTTCTTTTTGCTGTCTGGTCACCACTGTCAATAGGGTCCTGGATGTTGTTCCTTTCATTCTCTTGTTGTTGGTTCTGCTCATCAAAATTCTGAAGTGACTCAAATTTGTTGGTTGTTTTGATTTCTGGTGGTTGTGTTTGACGAAGTTTCTTTTTTTCCCTGCTTTTGCCTACCAACCCAACTGTTCTGACCTTCTATCTCCTTGGTGGCTTTCAGTCTGTTAGGGGTGATGCAGACTTCCATGAATTGTGGGTGTGCCAGTTCCTCAAGATCCTGTTGCTGTCTCACTTCTTCCAACTCCATTTCTAGCATACTTACTAGTTTATGCAAATCCTGGATCGCGCAGCACTTTACGCAAACTTGGTTTAGCTGCGCTGGGTTTTCTCGGATTTCCCACATCAAGCAGGTGTCACAGATTACTGGCTTGAAGACCATGTTGAGGGTTTTTTTTTTGAAGTTTAGTTTCTTCTGCAGCTGTCAACCTGCTTTGAAACTGCTTCTAAACTGCTCTGTACTTTTCCACGCCTTTACTTCTCCCACTCGCTGTCGCTGGGAAGACTGCCTCGTTTAACTGCGTTGTTCTGCTGTGCTGTTGGCTCCTCCCCTCGCCCGTGTCTCAGAACGGCGCTGAATTTTAATCAGCTGCTCCGAGTTTCAGCTTGTTTGTTATCAGAAAAACACACGAGGCTTTTTGACTTTGAGCTGCTGCTGTGTTTCCCCAATGTCCTCTGTTTTCTGATTAAAGCAATTCAAGATGCAATTTCTCCTTACTGCTTCTAAACTGCTCTGTACTTTTCCACGCCTGTACTTCTCCCACTCGCTGTCGCTTCCACTCGCTGTCGCTGGGAAGACTGTACTGTTTCATTGCTCTGCATCATGATGTCTGTCTCTGCATTCGGTAAGTCTTGCGTTGTATCACTGCTCGGGTTAGTTGCATTGATCTCTTGCGTAGAAAGAAAATTGATTCAGCCATGATACAGGAATCTCATCTGAAACAACAAGACGATCCCAGATTTGCTAAGAAATATTTTTATGTGGCTGCTTCCTTCTCCGCTGACAACAAAACAAAGGGCTCACTGATTTTATTATGCTGTAGTTTTCAAATCACTATTTTGGTCACGGAGGGAGATGGAGAGGGAAGGGCATCATATCTAAAAAAACAGTATCTCGGGTAAAAACAAATTGCCTTTATTTCAGTTTACACCTTGACAACATTTGAGATCGGGTCTACAACAGGGGAGTACACAGATTCTGGCTTCTTCCACCTTGCAGAGACCTGCATCTAACTTTGGTGTAGTTAGTAAATCCATCTCAGTTACATACGTGAGCAGGAGAATGATGGGAAATGAACATGCGGTTACATGTGAAGCCATCTTGAGGCACAGAATATAATTTAAAGGTTTATAAAAGTGGTCAAAATGTAAAAAGTAAATAAAACAATTCACACACCTTATGTAAACAGTTGCAGCAACACATGGGAACATGTAACACAATAAAATAAAAAGGTCTTTATGTACCCTTTAAGACCACACAAGGAAATATAGTATCTGACCCACTACAAATAAATACTGAATTATATTCTAAACTATACAGTTCTGATATCCCCTATGATAGTGACAAATGTGAGCAGTTTCTTCAGAGCCTTCAATTGCCACGCCTCTCGGGTGACAAATCAGCTGAGCTGGGAGCTCCATTTTCTCTGGAGGAGATGGGAGGCTTTGCAAGATATGAGTAAGTGTAAATCTCCTAGCTTCGATGGCATACCCCCAGAGTTTTTTCTTACTTTTTGAAATCAACTGGAACCACTGTTACTGGAGATGGTGAAAATGGTTATATAGAGGGGTTATTTTCCCAGAGATGTTAATACTGCTATTATATTATTGTTATTGAAAAAAAGAAAAGGACACCTCTCTGTGCTAGTTATGATCCCCTTTCATTGATAAAAAAATAGGTGTTAAATTGTATGCCAAGGTGCTCTCATGTAGACTTCAGACCTACAATGTATGACTAAATTAATCCACCATAATCAAA
This sequence comes from Polyodon spathula, assembly GCF_017654505.1. Taxonomy (NCBI): domain Eukaryota; kingdom Metazoa; phylum Chordata; class Actinopteri; order Acipenseriformes; family Polyodontidae; genus Polyodon; species Polyodon spathula. The sequence continues at coordinate 44,182,345 of NC_054544.1, forward strand.
CAGAATTTATTAAGACCCAGTTAGCGGCATTTAGTGTTTGCCGTCTCCTTCATATTATTCATATGGCCGTGGACATTGAAGCCCAGTGTGCTGTCCTTCCATTAGATTCTGAAAAAGCTTTTGACCACCTGGAATGAGGCTCTGGTTGGTCTTAGATTACTTGGAATTGGGACAAATCCCTCAACGATGGTGCTCACAGGCACTAAATGCTCTTCACAATTTGCTATTTACATGGACTCTCGTCAGGGATGCCCGCTGTTGTTTGCTTTCTCGCTGGAGCCGCTCACACAAGCTATCCACCAATCGGTGACTTTTACCCCAATCAGTGTCAAAAATGCGTAGCATCACATCTCGCTTTACGCTGATGATGTGCTACTATTTGTTTAAAATTTTTCCCAATCCTTTCCTCATTTACTAACTATTTTTAACGATTTCAGTACACTATCATGATTTCAGTGCACTATCGTGATAGAAAATTAAGTGGTCTAAGTCTGTACTGATGCCTCTGAATGCTTGTGGCGGAGTGTCCCGCCCCTTTGTGTTTATTAGTGTTTTATGTTGGATGTAGTGTGTTAATATTGGTGTTTATGTATAAAATACACAGGATATAAATATGGGTTATGAGCATGAGTGTTATAAAGTGCAATTTGTATTTAGGCACAAGGATTGCACAGCACTTCACGTGCAGGTAAAATGTAATAATATGTGAGCACAGGGAATTATTTGTGTCTGTTCATCCACTCGTTTCTGTCTGTGTTTGTCTGTTAGTACGTTTTAGTTTACCTTTTTATTTTGGCCGCAAGTGCCGGGTCCTCTTTTGGTGTGCTGTTTTCTGTTCAAAATTTTTATTTCTGTTTAAATAAACGCACAGCAGTGCATTCATCATGATATCATCAGTCATCTCTGTATTACTTCCTTGTTCTGACGTCACCACTGCAAGCCATCCTGGTCACAACCTGCTACAATAACAGATATAGTCTTGCCCTCAAATGTACTGGTTGTTAAGCATTTTAAATATCTCAGTGTAGAAATCTATCCCTCCTTACACTCGAATGTTCTAACTAACTTTAATAAGCTACTCAGATAAGTTGAGGGTGATTTAAACAGGTGAATGCATCTCCCTAATTCGCTCCAAGCCCGTATTTCCTTAATAAAAATGAACACACTTTTCCAATTCAATGCTCCCACTCCCTCCCCTGTTCGATATTGTGATACGTTTCATTTTGTAATCTCCAAGTTCGCCTAGAGAGGGGGTGGCCCTGTATCAAATTCTTTACACTGCATCATGAGAAATCCTCAGGAGGACTGTCTTTGCCAATTCTCAAATATTATTTTTGGTCATTTGTACTGCGGCCAATCAGTGTGGTTTGAATGTAACACTCCTGTTTCATGGTGACAGTTAGAAGAATTTCCACATGGACTTCAAGACTAGGTTTATTCTGGCATTCACCTTAAGCAGTGCAGATTATGCTTTGGTCCCATAATCTCTTATTTGATCACAGTGTGGTTTTTTGTGGAAAAGCACACTAGACTTTGAACAAAATGACTCTTTTCCATAATTCTGCATTCTTATCAGGCAGCTGCCCCTTTTCTTTTCCACAATGGAGAGATAATAGTATTTACATTTTGGCAGATATTGCTAAGGACAACTACCTTTGCACATTCCAGGAGCTTCAACTGCGTTACAATTTACCAGGTACTTCTTTCTTTTTATGTTTACATCTTCGCACTGCAATGTGTGCCTAGGGGTTTCCTGGGAGACAGAACTACCATCTCATGCTTTGCATAATATACTGAACACAGGGGGTAAAACGAAAGGGGTAGTATCCACACTTTATACTCACCAATTAAGAGCCTTGTATAAATCATTGGTGGTTAATGCTATTTGGAATATGGACATTTCTTCTGCAAATGAAGACATTTGCTGGGATACTGCTTCCAAAAATCCAAATCATCAGATGATTCATATTAATTTTATTCATAGAATATATTTAACCCCTTGGAGATGATTTCAAGTGACACTCAACGCAAGGGTTCCCAGGGAGCCATGGGCACCTTTTTTTAATATGGTTTGGGAGTGTCCGGATGTGGCTATATTCTGGGATCAGGTTTGTTCAACTGAACAGTCACATGGGAACATGGGAACATTGGGAACAGTCACATTCTCACATGTTTTTACAGGGAGGATTTTCAAACCCCTGCCTTGCTACAACTCTTATTGTGGTGTAATAAACAGTATTGATGTTTTTTTTTTAGACCACTCAAATATTGAACTTATGAGAAGGCCTTTCAGTTTGCAGTAAAGCCTTTTTACTTCCTCCAGGCACTACAAAAGACCTGGGGTCATTTATGTAAGCCAATGAGATCAGCGCTAAGAGCTCGATTTGTATTTGTGAAACAACTCTTCCACTGAGGTGTTCCTGTAGAAGTGTGGGTGTTTTGCCTAGTTTAACAAGGATGAACTTGCCAGGAAGATATTCTTACTTATTGTCTCAAGCCTTTATCATGGAAATTACTCACAGTCTCTTCTGTGACCTGCAGAGTTATAAGTTCTATCCCTCGTCTCTCTCTTACTTGGTTAAAGAACACAGTCTGCTATTTGCAAAAGACATGAATTCTGGTCTCAGCTGCAAGATTTACTAATAGCCTCCACATAAGAAATAAACATCTGTGGTGAGCGAATAACACTCTGAGGATGGAAGCCTGAGAAAATGATACAGAAACATTGCAGATATTTTATTTGTTTCTTATAGTTTTACCTCTTATTTCTAAGGACACTGGAGTGGAATTAATTGTAATTATTATCTGATAGACTTTGTATGTAGAGTTCAGTACCAATGTATTAACTTACCTGCAGCAGTCCAATAAGCAGACATTTGTTAAAAGGAGAAAATATTGCAGTCATAAATAGGAAAGCAACAACTAATACAAGAAATGTTTTGGAAAAGAAAGGTTATCATGTTTTCTGGAGTAGGTCGCTATAAATAATCCTGACATGAGCCATTGCAGTTCTCCTGTGTGTATTTTGAATCTGCCTATGTTTAGAAGGATTTGACATCTGTCAAAATTCCTAACAAGATTTTAAAAAAAAAAAAAAAAAAAAATAGAAGCTAATGTGACCAGAAAGTGTCTGTTATAAATAGACCACAAGCATTTATTAATGATGCACACTGTTACAACCTATATATTTTTTAACAATGTTAGTACATTACGAGAAAGGTCAAAGGCACTTTAGATTAAGTATTAGCTTCCCTAGTTATTATCATTTATTTTTGAATCTGCTTTGAGCTTGTCTGGAGTATCGCATTGCCATTCCCAATCCATTTAAATCGCCTGGCAATGGGACTCTGCATACATAAACTTTTCTGAAATATGGATGACATACTTGGAAAATTACATTGTCACCTGACTTGAACAAGTTATTTTGACGAACAAACAATTGTCTTTTGGAGAAAATAAATCTGATAAATGTTAAAATTTAAATGGCATAGTTTAAATGATTAGCTAGGTACAGTAATAAGGGCCAATAAACATGAACAGAATGACCCTGGTTCATTCCTCTAGATTAGATTAATCAATACTACTGGGAACTAGAGAGAGAAGTATGCTTGAAGCCTTTTTGTACCAATTGTGTTATGCAGTCAGGTTTGTTCATCATAAATAAATAAATAGGCACTAAAACAGTTAATATTTTATGCATTTTTGATTTTGTTTAGGAACTTTAACAAACTAATGTTCTAAACTGAATATTCTGTGGGCTGAATATAGATGATCTTTTAAAGTATAGAGCATATTCTGAACGACTGTAATGATTTATTTCAGTCGTGTGCAGAACTTGTTGCATGCTCTTATACTTACAGTTAATACAAACTCAATTACATTTTAATTGATGACATTTACAAATGTAATAAAAACTTAGATATGAATTTTGCAACCATGACTCACGAGTCAACCAGAATGTTTAAGATTTCATATTTAATAAAGAAAATTTTGAACCACTTTTCTTTTAAAACAGCACCTCTCATCTATCAAGTTTGTAGAATGCTGTCATTGTAGATCGTAGTACAAAAATCATTCTAACTCGTGTGGAAATTATTTTCATTTATTTTTTGTATTATATATATATTTTATGCCTATTAGTTTACAGTCTTAAGCAAGTACTGTATGTATAATAACATAAGACAGTAATCACAATAATTTAATGGGGCAAAATAGAAACAGTTGAAAAATTAGTTTGTGATTCAATTTAGTTTACTAAATCACAGAGGTAAAGTTTCTGAGAGTAACAATACCACTATAATGGAAGAAAACTAGCAGCTAATCTGGTAAAGGCAGTGGGATGAGTCGCACAGTCAGAGGAGTGCAGGTTCGCATCCTGGGTGTGCAAAGTTGCTGGTCTTCACTGGGGATTCTACACTGGCTTTGTGATCTTGCAATTTAGGGGGGTGTGATGGGGTACACCCCGCTCCTGTGCATATTGTGTTTTGTATTATTTTGTATTTGTATTATTATTTAACCCTTTGCTGCCGACATGCTCCAATTTCGATACTATGATGTAGATTTACAAAACGCTTCATATCTCAGCCGTCCAACCAGCAATCTTGTTTTTTGTTTTCATTGAGTCATAACCATTGTTGTCTGTAAATTGTTGTCTGTCTGTTCATTCTACCCTGCTGCATTGCCTTCACCTGCACTCACTTCCCCACTTATCCACATACCACTACAATTATTGCATTCTTCTCTGAAATGTCCTTTGTGCTTGCTTTAGAATAGGGTGTTAAAGGGTGTTATGAGTATCTATGGACAGAAGGGAGAGACACAGGAAAGCTGAAGTTGTAACGCCACACAGGTACCCAAGATTTATTCAGTGAGTACAGTTTTTATGACAATTACAGGTAGCTTCCACTAGGTTACCAGCAATGGTACCTTCTAGGGCTTGTTAAGACAGGATGAACTGTACCAGCAATGGTCCAGCACATGGGCATGTATACACTAACAGCAGTGTAAACAAAGAGAAACAAACACGCAAAATATAACACAGTGGGAAAACACCGCTACAAAATAAAAGTTGGCTGTAGTTGCTCCCACTCTAAAGGGAGGTACCTCTGCAGGAACCTACACACACAGACACACACACACATCCTTTGTACACATTTTGCAGGATAATAAAATCTCCTAAACTAAGTTCTTATGACATCAGTTATACACACAGTTGCTGTGTATTTAGTAGTGCTCACAATACTGATTCATGGCAGTTCCCATCACATAGACCATCATGCTCTGGTTCAACAGCCTGTGGGTGTGTCAGAAACTTGCTTTTATAGTGAGACACTCCACTAGGACACACCCATCGGCCAGTCAAGGATCCGCAGCTGGCCAATCCCCAGCTGCCATTCCCTATAAACAAACACAGCTGGCAGCACGTCTCCTGCGGTGCTTCTGGCTCTATCCTGCAGGCACACACATGCACCGAGAAGCCAAAACGGTACACTGCCCGTGTTACAGGCCTTTTGTAAATACTTTTACAATATTTTCTTTGTACTTGTATTGCACAACAGCTGTGTTGTTATGTTATGTTATTTTATTAGTTAGTCAATTGTGTATTATAAATATTTATAATTAATTTGTTTAAACACACTTTGATATGCTTTTACCATGGGATACTAAAACAACCCTTATTTTAGAAAAGGGTTGGTTATATTGTAATCAATCTTGCTCATTTCTATCAGCCTTTATGGTTACCTGAGTGGTGGATAATCGGGGAGTATTTCAGAAACTCATTATTCACACCACTGAATACAGACCCAGTCTTTACTCAAGGGGAAAATCAACCACAGTAGCTCTATCCATTCCCCTGCTTTCACTTGCAAATGTCCGCTGCACAATACACTCAATACTTCCTGTGGAAGATTATTGATCCTTAGGGAGTCTTTAGCGTTAAACAGTAATATATTCAATAGTTGGGCCAACGCAACTATCCATCTTTAAATTAATGAGGAGTAAATATTTTAAAAGGGTCTTTCTCATTACCCTAAAGACCATTTCTAACTGAGAGTCAAACAAAAACAGTTAGACAAATGTCTATCTTGGGTGAAACAAAGCAATTTTTTTTTTTTTTCTCTTAGATTAATATTATTATTATAGTTATTGTTGTTATTGTTATTACACAGGATGGATGGTTTGCAGTCTTGTTATAATTAAATGCTGCTGTCCAGATATATATATTTAATAAGATCTCAATTCTCTGATGTAACATTATCAAGCAAAATTAATTTCACACAAGGTAGTCATTAATGCCAGTATCAAATAAACAAAAACAACCTCTAGATTAAAAATGTACTTTGACAAAGACAAAGAGAGTTTCACCGTGGAGTTGTAATATATATATATATATATAATAACACAATATTGTACCTTAGTTTTTACCTAATGGTGAGGTCCTGTAGCTGGAAAAACAAAAATTCGGAGAGGTTCACACCGAAGCCGACATACAGACCCCAGTGACATACTGTACCTTAGTTTTACCTAAATGGTGAGGTCCTGTCGCCTGGAAAAACAAAATTCCGGTGTGGTCACACCGAAGTCGACATACAGACCCCAGTATGACAATATGTTATAACATGGAATCAAAATGGATTACCACTCCAGGACATCGACCTTTTTGTTTTTAAGCCTCTCCAGTGTGGCTTCGGCTGTATGTCTGGGGTCATTGTCCTGCTGGAAGATAACTCTTTTCCTAAGTCCCAGGTCACTTGTTGACTTCTGCAGATTTTCCTCCAGGATTTCTCTGTACTTTTCTGCATCCATTTTGCCCTCTATCTTCACGAGCTTTCCAGGCCCTGACGCAGAGAAGCATCCCCATAGCGTGATGCTGCCACCACCATGCTTCACGGTAGGGATGGTGTTCACAGGATGTTGTGCGGTGTTAAGCTTGCACCAAACATAGCGCTTAGCATTGAGGCCAAAAATCTCTATTTTGGTCTCATCAGACCATAGAATCTTCTTCCACTTGGTCTTAAAGTCTCCCACATGCTTTCTGGCAAACTCCAGCCGAGATTTGTGAGTTTTTTTCAACAATGGCTTTCTTTTTGCCACTCTCCTTTAAAGGCCAGTTTTGTGAAGCACCCAGGCTATTGTTGTTGTATGCACAGTGTCTCCCAGCTCAGCCGTGGAAGAAAGTAACCCCTTTAGGGTTGTCATAGGCCTCTTGGTGGCTTCCCTGACTAGTGCCCTTCTCGCCCGGATTTGAGGACGGCCTGTTCTAGACAGATTCACAGTTGTGCCATATTCTCTCTATTTCTTAATAATGGACTTTACTGTGCTCCAGGGGATATCCAATGCCTTGGAAATATTCCTTTATCCTAGCCCTGATTGGTGCTTTTGAAGAACCTTATTCCCGGATTTGCTTTGAATGTTCCTTTGTCTTCATGATGTAGTTTTTGTTAAGAAATGTACTAACCAACTGTGGGACCACCCAGAGACAGGTGTATTTAACCTGAAATCATGTGAACCACCTTAATTGCACACAGGTGGACTCCATTCAACTAATTATGTGACTTCTAAAGACAATTGTTGCACCAGAGCTTATTTAGGTGTGTCATAGCAAAGGGGGTGAATACTTATGCAATCAATTATTTTCTGTTTTATATTTGTAATTAATATAGAATAATTTCTGGATTTTATTTTTCACTTTGACATTATTGACTTTTTTGTGTTGATCAGTGGCAACAACTCCTAATTAAATCAATTTTGATTCTATGTTGTAACACAGTAAAATGTGGAACACAGTAAAGTCCAAGGGGGAAGACTTATGAAACTCCACTGGAATCTATATACTCTCAGTGACACATATATATATATATATATATATATATATATATATCAATATATATATATATATATATTGTATTTGGTTAAATCCCAGATGACAAAAAACATGTTATTAATCCGGAGTTTTGGAGTATATGCTCCAAAATAGGAATCTCAAACCATTCCAACATTTGAAGACAATTAAAAAGACTTCTTACCGAATAGTTTTATATTGCTGTGTTGTTATGTTATGTTATTTTATTAGTTAGTCAATTGTGTATTATAAATATTTATAATTAATTTATGGCTTTTATATGCCTGCTATGTCTTTCCATCTCCCATTTCTCTCCGTATCTTTTGTTTTTCTATTTTATTTTTCATTTTAAGACTGTAATCTATATATTGTTACATTTTGTTTAATTTCCACAAGTCGCTTTAGATAAATGCATTTGCTAATTAATAATAAATAATAATACTTACATTTAAGTTCATGTTCTAAATTCAGTACTGTTGTATGTTTCATTATTATGGATGACAACACTCTTATATATTTTATTTTAGTTTTTCTTTACTGTGTTTTTTCCTATTACACAACAATTCAAAGAAGGCTGATAGCAATTCATTTGGACACTGAATTAACAAGTTAAACAGTTAACAAGTGTTATTAGTAATCCATTTACACAGTGCAGCACCATGCTAAAAAAACGGTTATTCCCAAAGAAGCAGACATGAGAAACATGAAGATTTAATTAAAGGCAATGATGGAAACCGATTATTCACGGTGGCAGGAGCCAAAACAACAGATGTTTTTGAAAACAGAAAAAAAATAGTTTGTACATATTTAGATACCTGCTTATCCAATGTTGATTAAACTTGCTTTATTTCTAAGATGAGTATCAAAATATAATCAAAATCTTGTTTGTCTGTCTGCCTGCAATTCACGCTCACATTTTTATAGATATCTAGGGAACAGCTTATGCAGTTGTGATGAATCTTGCTAATGACATTCTTGAACAGAATCTGGGGGTGCGGCATATAAAGTTTGTCTGTCCGTTCTGTAAATTTTTACATGCACATATATAGTTTTTGTCAAACATCTGAGCTGATATTCTCTGGTGACGAGGTTGATTCAAATAAATGGTTTACAGGCTGCACAAATTTAAACTACAGACTGACTAACATTGTGAGCACAAATGCAGACCCCGATTAATTAAAATAAAATACAATCCTCGTGGCAAGATAATAGAATACCATTATTTTATTTTATTTATTTATTTATTTATTTATTTATTTATTTATTTTTAAACTGTGACTTTTAAAATGCTCCAAAGCACTACCGGTATACATTCCAAGATATCCTGGTAACCACAACACAAACAAAAGACTATCACACATGGTCAAGGCAGACAGAGCTGTGTAAGAAACATAGCATTGCAGCAGGTACATTCCTTAAGAAATAAAAAGTGTTTAGCTGGTAATAGTACTGCTACTTTTAGTCAGCATGCTGCACTGTGTTTACTTGTACGATATTGCAAAACAATCCTTTTTATATAACCATAAAAATGATGCAGGAATGACACATAGGCTACTCTGTTATTTGCTGATTTCTATGTATCTAGCTATCTAATATTATTATTGCTCTAAGTGCAGACCAAAACAGTACTGATGGTCCGCATGTGAGAGTTGCCACATCATGTTTATTTGAAATCCTGCTTATTTCACTTGAATTCAAACCAAGATGTCCAGAGGCGAAAGACATGAGAGGCTGCTGAATAAACCCTGTATCAATTCAGATGTAGTACATTGAAAACAAGGATACAATCTTGTTGGTGTCAGTCTTGTGATTTGGGTTTTACAAAATACACCTTTTTTGATTGTGATTGTTGGTGCGATAATTAATTTCTTAATGCTTATTATTTTTCATGATTTTAAAGCTATTGTATTTTTGTATGAGCTACATGCATCATACAGTTGTCTAGATTCATCCATTGCTCCTCTGAGACCTTCTCATTCTGACTGCTGGTTAGCTACATTGCTCTATAGGTAAGTGTTTGTGTTTGGTATTTAACTCATCATCCCCTATCAGGTAACAAAAATACTGTTCAGTCAAGATTTCACAGTAAACAAAAAACAGCTTGCCTGCCTAGAAACATTAGAACGCTCTCTGTCTTCACGGATGTATAGTGCTCTTGTTCAACTGCATGTTCCCTACGCTGAACCCTGCTGCCCAACACTGGATTGAACTAGCTAGACTTTCCTTAAGGGAAAATAAACTCTACTAATCACCATTAACCGCAATGAGGCTAACATGCATAGGCTTCTATAATGCTGACAGATACATGTAAATATATCTTCCTGTGTTTAATATTAATTTATCTACATGTAAACTAAAACTGATAAAAAGAGTACTACCAAAATAGCATGGCAAAACATATTTTTGTATTAATTTTTTTTAAACAACTAAGAAAGCAAACAAGTGTCAGAAATGCATACTCAATTTAATCCACTCTATAATGTACTTTTATTTTTTGGAAAGAGAAAGACATCTTCATTAAAACCAGAACCAAACAACCAAGCAGTAGGTTTCTTGACACACGTGTTTTAATATTAATATGGATTTTTCATTAGAGTGTAAAGGCAGCACAGTGCCATCAACAAACCCTTGACATTAGATTCAAAGATGAATACATTTTCCCAGATCTAATCCAGGTTCATCAGCATTGTAAGTGTTCCACTCTAAAGCTGCTTAACTTGGTATCAGCTGAAAGGTCAAACTATTCCTCCTGACTGGTAAAAAAAAAACAATTAAAAAATGCCTGGGCAGGTAAGGGAGATATAACCTTTGATCCAAGGCTTCTTTTTTATCCCACAATGAATGGCTTTGTATTCACAACATCATCTAGCCGCTACCTGCTCTCTGTCAGGAATACGTCATTTAAAGCCATACTCCCTGATATGGCAGAGTGCAACTGCATATGTAAGGGGTAGTGTTTGTGTGATGCACTGTCAAGATGAGGTTAAAAGCTCTATAAACATGAATGCAGACAAGCCTGGTTCTTTTGCATAGTGTGTGGTTGCCGGTTCACACCCAGCCTCCACCCTGTTACACATCATGAAAGTTAAACTTTCGTTTCTTGATTTCAGTGTGCTTTTGTTATCAGCATCAAAATACTTTTTTTTTTTTTAATTTATGCTTGTATTTCATAGGAAAATCAATCTGATTAGTTTGTTACACTTCTTTTCTCCCTTGACTGGTGGCTATATGCTACATGGCCACGTTATTAGGGCCTGTATCTATTATAGCAGCCTTTAATCAGTAGAACAGGTTTTTATTAAACCAGTTTTATTACAATAACCATCTGTTACATAGTCAGTTCTATAACATTGTTGCTATATTTTTACTGTCCACTACTACCCCGTCTCCAAAGGGAAAAGGAAATAACGTAGCCTACTGTCAACAAAAAAACTCCACATTTAGTGTGGGTCCCCCTAGTGACATATTACATGTTACATAACAAATGTGGTTTCTCCGTTACTAACACCACTGCTATACATACAGTACTGTGCAAAAGTTTTAGGCAGGTGTGAAAAAATGCTGTAAAGTAAGAATGCTTTCAAAAATAGACATGTCTGGGATTTCATGAAGAGAGAGAAGCAACTGAGGCTGCCTAAATCCACAGAAGAACTGTAGTTATTTCTCCAAGATGTTTGGGCCAACCCACCTGCCGAGTTCCTTCGAAAACTGTGTGCAAGTGTACCTAGCAGAATTGATGCTGTTTTGAAGCAAAAAGGTTGTCACACCAAATATTGATTTTATGTATATTTTTCTTCTGTTCACTCACTTTGCATTTTGTTAATTGATAAAAACATGTCTATTTTTGAAAGCATTCGTACTTTACAGCATTTTTTCACACCTGCCTAAAACTTTTGCACAGTACTGTATGTATTTTACTCAGCATTAAATTCTGCTATACACAAATAAGGGGTTGGGTCACCAAATCACAGCCTTATCAAGACATGGCATATACACAACAAGGGCTGGAAGGTGTCTCGAGGGATGTTTTTCCATTCAGAAATGATTTGGTCCAAACAGGTATGTAGAGGATTGTCGAAAGCTCATCCTAAACATACTCCTAGCACAATTACTTTGGCACGGTGGATGGGAACATTATCATCTTGAAAGTGGCCATCGCCATCAGGGCACACATTCTGTATTATTGGGATGGATTTCACAAAAAAATGAAAAGATGCAACATTTTAAAGTATTTTTATTGGATAATTCAATAAGTGATTGATCACTTTTAACGTTAGCAGTAGCTTCTTGAAAACAGCATTAGAAGCTACCAAGCCTCTTACTGCATTGAAAACAAAATGGTAGCTGAAAGTCTAGCGTTTGCTATCCTATTTTTCAATAGGAGTATAAGACAAGGGTCGTCAGGGGCTGATAAAAAGATGAAAAGATGGGTGCATCTTTAAATAATACACTAAAGGACAACAGGATTCATTAGGAACTTGACAGCATTTGTTTTGTAATGTATATGTCCAGACCAGTGTGACTGCCTCCACAAATGGCCATACCCTGGCTAACAAAGTGTGAAACTTCATTTCACTAGCAATCTGGGAGACCATTGTGAAAATTACTGTTCTTGGGTTAAGCACAGATTCTAGAAACCAGGCAGAAGAAATCTGTAGACAAATTAGGGAAATTTAATTTATGACTTCTAACAAATATAGTGTCACGCTCTGATTGCCTTGGGTTCAACTTCAGACTTTTCACAGGGCACTCACTCTAATGCATTAGCTTTGTAAAAGGCTAAACTAATTTAACTAATAATATAACAAAAATAAACACCTAATGTGTATTTATTTGAGAGCCTTTAAAGAAATACACTGCATTTTCTATTAAGTTGTATAACAGTTACTTTTCGAGAAAACTATTGGCAATTTTGAGGAGGAGCAATGCTTAGTAATTCTTTGCCATGTGATTTTTCCATGAACTGTTTAACACCAGTATTATCATTCACTATCTATATAAGACAAGTAATTATTAAGAATAAGTGAAGTTGATGCAACTGATGTGATATGATCTGCCTACTGATTTTTTTGGACTTCCAGGGACAAGTTGTAGTGAATGGGTCATATTTTGATCCTGTGACATGTAGGGTTGTATTAAAGGAGCATTGCTGACCCTGTGCTCAGTTTGATCAAATATTTTTATAAATGGAGGAACTTTCTAAGGCTTATACATAGAGGGTAAGACATAAATGGGTATTTTGTGTGCAACGAAACCATCTAGAAGTTTTTAGCACTATAGTGTTCTGCAGTCCTTTCCATTGCTTTAAATAAATAAATAAATGCGCTGGTATAATTTCTAACATGGTACAGTGTGTCATATGTTTGCATTAAGTCTTGTGTTTGTTGATTATTGACTTATTGTCATGTCGGATAGGGGATTTACAAGCACATGTTTAGTTCAGAATCTTCTCATGATCTGGCTCCAGTGATCAAAGATCCAATCTAATTTTTTATCTTGCTATTGGCAATGCTAGAGGGACTTTCACTTCAATTCATGTTGGTCTAGCACCCATTTTCCCCTCACTTATTCATCTTTATCAGTAATACATTAATGTAGCCTTAATCTTACATCAAACTCTGCTTAAAATATTATTATTCTCTTCATAGATTTCCCAAGAGAGTGACCTGTAAACCAAAACTATTTTTACTCATTTCACAAGAGGTTGGTTTGGATAATCTAATTTAATAATTTACATGTTAATGGTTTTTTTAATTAGTTTTTTTTTTTCCCTGTGGGAACCTATGTGGTTTTCAATACACAGTTTAGGTATTGTTTGGGCCTAAGGAGAGAAAAAATGAGGGTTGTTGGCAGAATCTTCAAATGTGTTGATATTTGTTAGATAATGTGTTGCAAGTGATGAAATAAAATAGAATCCCAACCTTGCAGGGTTACATTTCTGTGTACTACTTTTTCACAAGGTACATTACAGACATTATGTATGTAAAATAAAACATATTCTGACCTTTGCTCATGTTCATTTATTTCAGTTTACAGTTATTAAACAACTTTGACAAACATTTACGTCATTAAACAGTAATAGGTACTTTATTTTTTGTTAACACTTTACCATTAAGTATTTCTAATTACTATATACTTACATGGCAGTTACTTAGTAAATCCATGAGTACTTACACAATTACAATGTTATTATGCATAGTTACAATGTGCTTACAGTTTTTCTCAGTTGCTTGAGCACATTTCTCGAAACATTATCCACTTTTTCAAAACATTTAACACAACCCCCCAAACTGTAACATGTTTTGCTAAATGACACATTTCAATGAAACACTAATACTCTCAAAACAGCAAATACTTGTCACAAAATCATTTAAAAAAGAGTATCATTTGTCATCTAATGAAAAGTTCTTTCTATCAGCCATTTTACAATGGCACAATAAATACTAACTATGAGTATCAATATGACATGGTCAACCCTGAGTACATGCTCTCCTTGTCTATGGTCTGCTTGTTGGTAAAATAAGCATTAATGGAAAGTAAACATTTCCCGATAGCATGAGCTGTATTCATGTTCTCTGAGGTGACTTATATCAAGAAGACCAGGATACCAAGTAGAAAGAATTTCACTCAACAGCAAAAAATACTTTGACAAAAGATTTTACTTTATTCAGTTACAGTAGTGTTCCTGATAGATCGAATGATGCTGGAAATACTTTACAGTAAACATAAATCAAATCCACTGAAGATACTCGGGACCAAGCTGATAGTTACGACAAAATAATAAATAAAATATTACATTAAATAAAAGCAACAACAAAAAACTCGGTGTAATTGTTCATTTACGTAATCCATTCTTTGCTGTCTGTCAGGCCACGTATTCTCATCCACATCACGTTTTCCCTCACAATACAGCAAGGGAAAAACCTCCTGGCATGTCGGAGCCAATCCGTAGAAGATTGTCATTCAACCCACATTCATCGAGAAGCGACATTTGGTCATACGGATGGTTGTCATAAACCTTTCATCGTCAGGCTGAAAATAACTCTTTAATAGGGTTAAGAAAAGGCAAGTATGGAGGGAGGAATTGCACAGACATGAGTGGGTGGGCTTTAAACCACTCTCTTACTAGACGAGAGTGGTGGAATGCTACACTGTTCCATATAACCACAAAGTTTGTCATATCAGGCTTTCACCACCCCCTTCTTCAGGGGGTACAATTCTATTGTGCAAGACGTCGAGGAATGCAATTAGGTTTGCTGTATTGTATGGTCCAACAGTGGGGATGTGGGAAAGAACACCTTCTCTTGAGATGTTTTCACACATGGTAATATTCCCACCTGTTTGGCCTGGCACATTGACTGTGGCTCTATGACCGATGATGTTCCTCCCATATCTCCTCGCTTTGGACAAATTGAATCCCGCTTCATCCACGTATATGAAGACATGTGGCAACACATTTGCCTCAAGCTCCATTATTCTCTGAGAGAAACACAAAATAAACATGGGTAGCCATTCCAGCTGTCTGCAATGAAATATTGTAAGGAAATATATTACTGTGATGAACCCTTACTGGAACCTAATCTCCTTCACTCTTTCACTATTTGTTTCAAAAGGTACCGTGTATAGCCGTTTCATCCTTTGTTGGTATCACTTCAAGACCCGGTCAATAGTTGTCAGACTGACACTATGTACTTTCTGAAAATGTTTGATAGTCTTGTATAATTGTAGTCTGGATCTCCCTCAAACATATTGAGTTGTTTGCAACCACCATATCTACAATGGCAGCATCCTGTTCAACATTGAAGACTCTTCCTTGGCCACCAGAGCCAATTGTCTTTCAATTCTATAAATGGATATAATGAAATTTTGATGGTCAAGGAGGATGACAGAAAAACTCCTTACATGTATATCGTATAGTACTGTAATACAATGAAGTAATATATGGTCACTTACCTATTCTCATTTCTGAATATTCTAATTATTGATGCCACAGTTGACCTACTTAGATTGGGTTGCACCCTCTGCCCAGCCTCTCGCATTGAAAGGCCATGATTTATCACATGGTCAACGATAGTGGCACATATGTATTTGGAAACATCTATTCTTTGTCTTCCCCTTTGAGCTGCTGTACCACCACGCATGCGAACCCCTCTTCCTCTATGGGCTCCTGGTTGTGGTTCCCCTCTTTCTCTCCTTTGTCTTTGCCTTCTGACTCGATCCATTTCTCACCAACACCAACTCACTGATGACCTCTTTTATATGTGATTATGGACTGATTGCTGATTGAACAATTGAACAATGGGGATTTGCACATGTGATATATAGATTCATACTTGTGGGAGTAAGTGCTATCTGCTGTGAACAAATTATTTCATTTTGTTTGACAAGACTTACCCAATTGATTTTTGTATCATGTGTAAAGAGTTGTGTTTAATGTTTTGCAAAAATGTGCTCGGCATTTGCATTTTGTGTGAAAGCAACCATAAATGACTTACTGTTTTGCAAAACTATACTGTTCTGCTCGTTTAGGTTATGGTGTTGATCATGTGGACCATAGTTTCATTCACATTGACTTAGCAATCGAGAAAAACTGTAATGTGTATTGCATGATTTAACCCTAATCCTAACCCTATCCCCAACTCTAAACTTAACTCTCTAGACCCTAAAATCGTTCTTAGCCCTCAACTGTGGGATCACAGTGCCATGTCGGAATTCATAATGTCTGACAAACTGCTTGAACTCCTGACTTGCATATTGAGGTCCATTGTCATACACTACTGTTTTTGAAACGCTATGCCTGTCAAAGAAGGACTTCGTGTCCATGATAATCACATTTGAAATTGTGTTTGTGAGGATTGGAATTTCTGGAAAATTAAAATAATAGTCAATGAGTAGTAGATATTCCTTTCCATTGAAATGAAATATATCAGTTCCGACCTTCTCCCAGGGATCTTGTGGCATTTTATCTGTCAGTAAAGGTTCCTTCAGCTGCTTATGCTAATACTTGATGCATGTTGCACAGTAGTTATACATTTCTGCTGTCTCTGTTTATGTTTGGCCAATAGACCAAGGCCAATAGCCTCTTTGTTTTTTCAATGCCCAGGTGCCCCTTGTGCAATCTCTGTAGGATTTCCGGTCTCAGAGTTTTGGGTATCACTATTTGATTGGTTTTAAGCAACAGTCAACCCCACAGATGTTAACTATTTTTGAAATGAATAGTACTGCGGACATGCTTGCTTGGGCCAGCTATTCTGCATAAGCCATATTCCTTTTTTCAGTTGATGGTAGTTACTGGTCTCTTCCATGATTCTTTGCTGCAGTGTTTGAGACAGTGGGAGTGCTTCCATGACATGGCTTGACTCCTCCTCAATTTCTTGTGGATGATTTGCTGCTGGTAGCTTCATAGGACTTGCTCTGGAGAGAGCATCTGCCAGAGTCAAGTACTTCCCTGGTTTGTATGTTAAGATGTAATCATATCTTTGCAGCCGCATCATCATTTGCTGAATGTATGGTGCCATATCATTGAAATGTTTCTTTGACATTGTAAAAAGAGGCTTATGATCAGTCTCGATTTCAATTTGGGGCAATCCAAACACATAGGAATGAAACTTCTCGCAGCCAAACACAAGGCGCAAGCACTCCTTTTCAATTTGCACATATCTTCTA
This sequence comes from Polyodon spathula, assembly GCF_017654505.1. Classification (NCBI taxonomy): domain Eukaryota; kingdom Metazoa; phylum Chordata; class Actinopteri; order Acipenseriformes; family Polyodontidae; genus Polyodon; species Polyodon spathula. The sequence goes on from NC_054544.1 coordinate 44,199,854, forward strand.
TCAGTTTCTGTCAGTGACCTAGCAGCATAGGCCACAGGTTTCCAGGCTTACTCATTATCCTGTAATAAGACAGCACTCAGTCCACTCATCAATACTCTAGTCTTCCTGCTTGGTTCTGTAACCAATATTTATTTCAATGTCTTCCACTCCTCGTCATGTGCATGTTGCCATGACCATTCACATTTTTCTTGCAGCAGTTCTCAGAGGGCTACTGTTTTAGCTGAAAGATTTGGCACAAACTTGTCCATATAGTTAACCATTCCTAAGGCTCTCTGTATGGCTTTCTTATCTGCTGGCTCTGACATATCACTCACTGCTTTGATTTTGTTTTGATCCGGCTGTATTCCTGCTGATCTCTGTCTCCCAGGTTACTTCCTGCCTGTTGAACTCACATTTTTCTTTGTTTGGTTTTAGTCCATACTGGTGCACTCTTTCCAGTGCTTTGTCAACTGTAGCGTTGTGCTCTACCTGTGTTTTTCCCCATATAATGACATCATCAATGTACACTCTGTCTCCTTCCAGCCCTTCCAAGATGTTCTCTATTGCACAGAGAAAGATTTCTGGTGCAGAGCTGATGCCAAAGGGAAGTCTTTGGTAACTGTAACATCCAAAGGGAGTATTGAACGTGCATATGTTAGCACTTTTGCTGTCTAGGTGCAGCTGCCAGAACCCTTGTGAGGCATCAAGTTTTATGAAATACTGCGTTCCAGCCATCTCACTTAATGGTTTGGGTATTTGATAATGTTCTCTCCGGATGCTCTCATTAAGATCTTTAGTGTCCATGCATATCCTGGGTGTTCCATTGCTTTTCTTTACACAGACCATGGGGTTGACCGACCCAGTAGGTTCCTGAATTGGTCTGATTACCTTTAAAGCAACTATTCTATTCAACTCCTTCCTCAGCTCCTGCCTTACCGGAACTGGAACGCGACGTGGAGAATGCACCTCTGGATGAGCTGCGTCTTTCAGTTTAATGCTGTAAGTGAAGGGCAGTGCTCCGATTCCCTCAAAAATGCCAGGATACTTCTGCTCCCAGAAATCTGTCTGTAGTCCTTCTCCCGTAAACAACATTTGTTTCATTGCTTTTTATAGATTTTCATTTCTTGCTTGTTGTGTCACTGTAAAAACATGTGTCACTAATTCCATTGTTTCACAAGCTTGATCTCCCAGAAATGAATCTTTGCCTTTAGGTACTACTGCAAAGAGCAAAGTTCGGGTTATGTTTTTATGTTCTACTTGCAGTCTGCATACACCTTGTGTTTCAATCATTTGCCCATTGTAATCTTTCAGCCCCACTTGTTTCTTTATTATCCAAGGCTTATTGTCATTTCAACTGTAGTCAAGTTAGCTTTAGCTCTTGTGTCCCGTTTCATATAAAGTACTGTCCCATTCATGTGTAAAGGAACAGTCCATTTATCAGTAGCTGTGTTGTTTGTCGTTTTCTGCATTGTTTTGTTATTTACTGTGTCTCTGTCAACTGCTGCTATAAACATCATGTCTGTGTCTTCCGACACTCCGTCCCCTTCCATCATGTGTACGTCTGCAAAGTGATTCTTTCCATTACACTTTTTCCCGTATGCAGGATACTGTTTAATGGGATGCTTCCCGCCGCAATGTCTGCAGCTGTTTTCACTCCCTCTCTTGTTTATTACAGAGTGCTTGCTTTTTGATTGTGTCTTTCTTTCCCTAAATACGCTGTCTACCACTCCATCTTCATTCAGCGCATTTGTATTAACAGGACCTTCTTCGAACGTTCTAACATGCTTTTCTGTTTGCTCGCTAGCCTTGAATATGAATTGCATCATCTAGCATTACCTCTGCCTCTCTCAGTAATTGGTCTCGCACTTTTTTGTTGTGCACCCGGAACACAATTACAGGATTAAGCTTTCATTCTTAAATCTGTGACATATGAATCAAAGGACTCAGTTGGCTGCTGCATACTACAATAAAAAACATAGCGCTCATAACTCATTCTTTTTTGGGGAACAGTATTCATCAAATTTGCTTATGGCAACATCCAACTTCTCTAGATCGGCATCTTCTGCGAATTCGAAAGTATTGTATATTTCGATTGCCTGTGTACCCGCTGTAGTTAGCAATAAAGCAAATTTTTGCTCACCGCTTTTGTTGTTTGCTCCAATTGCTTTCAGGTACAGCACAAATGCTTGCTTGAATATCCTTTAGTTACTGTCCATGTTCCCTGTAATTTTTAGAGCCGCTTGGGGTTTAATCACATCCATGCTGCTTTTTACCCAACTTCTGGTACCAGGTAATGAGCGACACATACACCAAAGCTGTAGCAAATTAAAGAAGTTTATTTAGAAACTGTCCTGAGTTATATATATAACATTCTAGTCTACAGAAGCCTCCGTAGTTCAAACTATTACTTTAACATATCCTTACAGTCACCTTATTGACCCCATCATTTTACAATATTAATGGCTATGTATAGGAGTGACAGGTGAGGGATCTGGACTGGCCATCAGGCGCATGTGTGAGCTTGTAAGGGGTTCAGACAACCTGTGTATTCTCACACTGTCAGGCAATGTCTTGTTGACAGGAATCAGCTGTGAAGAAATTGGCTGACGCTCTGTCATTGGCTGGGGGTGGGAGGGTGGGACTATACATGGTGAATGACTAAATAAAATGGCACTGTTTTGTATCCTCTCTGGCTCATGCAGGAAGTTTGGTGGAGTGTGACTTCACAGCGGAATCCTAATACTCTGAAATTAAACTGGAAACTCTAGAGCAGCGAGTCGGGGAGACAGTGCAGCAGCTCCAGAGTGAGAAACACAGACCCGGTGGTGCAAGCAAGCCACGCGCTGGTTATTTACTTTGTCATTATCTTAGATAGTTAGTTTAGTGGGACTGAGCCATCTCACAGTGTATAAGAGAGGATATTGAGCAGGGCCTGATTTTCGGGGCTTTCACCGCTAGAGGGAGCAACAAGCCACGGTTAAAATCCTGCACACTTTATTTAGTAATTTTTCCTAAATACTTTAAGTGTTTTGTTTTCCTTTTTCCTTTCTCCTTTTTACTTATTTGTCTTTGGTTTACATACCTGCTTGTGTGTTTTATGAAGATGGGGCACAATACCATTGCTAGTAGAGTGCCCCGAGCTGTCACAGAAGCACCTGCCAACTGAGCGTGGATTAATAAATTTGGGCACCTTTGCTGGCATTTCATAATTGAGCTTTGTGTCTGCCTTGTGTTTTCCCACACCCTTTCATAACAGGTTTATCAACTACAGTAATTTAGGGCAAACTCACAGTATAAGCAAAATGATGGTAAACTGTAAAATGCAAATGTCCTATGATAAACTAAGTAAGGATAAATATGATATAGTATTAATGCTGTAGTTTTAGAGGAGATAAGTATTGTGCTCTTCACTCATATTTGTGTAGTTTTCGGTAGTCAGGCACATTGCCGGCAGGCACTTGAGAGTCCCTTCATTTGTCTGCAAGCAGGAGTCTAGATCTGAGCCCTGTCATTGGGATTCAATTCTGGTCCTCCTCAATGGTGTGGTGGTATAACAATCAATATAATTTTTACACTAAAATAGGATTCCTGGATAAAGATTAGCTACATTCTCTCCCTGCATACTCTACTTCATCAGAAACCAGACATTGCTGTCCTTTTTTTTACCTTACCTATGAGGCAGTGTGGTCCAGTGGTTAAAGAAAAGGGCTTGTAACCAGCAGGTACCTTGTTCAAATCCTAGCTCAGCCACTGACTCGCTGTGTGACCCTGAGCAAGTCATTGAACCTCCTTGTGCTCCGTCTTTCAGGTGAGACATTGTTGTAAGTGACTCTGCAGCTGATGTGTAGTTCACACCCCCTAGTCTTGTATATTGTAAAGCGCTTTGTGACAGTGGTCCACTATGAAAGCACTATATAAAAATAAAGATATTATATATATATGTAATTTAAGCTGTAGGCACGCAAACTTCCTACATACTTGAAGCATTGTGACTGTCTCTCTGTTCCACCCTCTTGCTTCTACCTGCACCAGCAGGGGGTTATGAATACCACATGTTAAGCTTTGTTAACATGTTGGAGTTTTTGTTAACTAATCTTTTACGACACCAAATACATATTGTCACATTGGCTTCTGTGGTAACTGTGTATAAACCTTGTTTTCTCTGTATAATATATTTAAACAATGCATGAAGCACTGCACTGTCAAATTCATAATACTTAATGTGTTAATGTTCTGTAAAATGGTGCCTTGTTTTACTTCTTCTTACTATGGGTAAATGCAATGTTTTCTGCTATTCTGTGTGTGTCAATTCAAAAACCATTTTCAGGGTTTATATAAAATAATTCTCCCAGTAAAAGTGAGTATGTACATCTGACATTCATTGCAAATATATATTCTTTTCCACTTTATGTTTCATTGAACCAGAACATGCAGAAATAAATAGACTTGAAGCTTTCCATTGCATTAGAAAACCTTTTCATTTTGTTTTTGCTGCCAGGTCAGATTGCCTGCAAAACTTGCAAAAAAAGTGGGTTCCCCCTTTGTCTTGGCACCACTCCTAATTTAAAAGCCACAGTTGTCAGTTTTTCCTTTTTAGATCAAGAAAAGGAGATTAATAAGATTTGCATCATTAAAGCAGACAGTTGCACCCAGACACTATATGAGGGCATGAAAAATTAAAACAAAGCAGCAGTTCAGTGTGTTGTGTGAAGTGCAGGGGGTGGCCAGCTCTTTAGCAGCCTATAGTCAAAAAGAACTCAGAGAGGAATTAGCTGCGCTTTGTGCCTCATTCTCAGAAACCAAACAGCCGCCTCTGAGTCAAACTTCAGCTGCTGTTTGGCAGACAGGAGAAATATGGGATTTACTGAGAACTAATGAGAATAGCAAAGAGCTTATTAGTTATTTATTTGGATATGTTTTGTTCTAAAAGGAGAGGGAACCACTTACAATTCAAGTCTTCACACCTCCCTGCTCTATGGTTTCCGTGGCAGATCTATTGGAAATGCAAAATAAACTGTAAACTCCAATTATATGAGCAAGAGAGAAAAAAGATTGACAACTCATGAGGCCATCTGGGCATGCACTACACAATCCTCTTGTTTTAAGCCCCTGCAGTATATTAAAAGGCATCTGTGTGGACTAAGCCAAAGGTCTTGGCATGAATATGCAACAGAGGGTTCGGGCCCTAAAAGGCTTTTTTTGAGAATGTTTATGGATTTCCTTTCTTCTCAGGCCCTTCCTGCCACAGTGGTCAGATAGAGCATTCGAGGGAAGGTAAACAGCAGATGTTTCTGATTAAAGTCTAGGATGGAAACATGCTGTATCTGCTTGCCAAAGTAGTTTGTATGAGGGCTCAACACTTCTAATAAACAAGTTTATGATTAATATAGCACTATGTCTTTGATTTATTGAGAACCTCACAAGTACATAAATATAACACATACACCATATTATTTAACACATTACATTGAAGGGGCCAGAATTCATGACTTTTGTCATTTTCCCTGTTTTAAGACACTTTTCAATCAATCTTCAAGGCATGCGAGTAAACACCCCTAACAAAACACTTGCATATGCTAAATGGCCAAGAGGCCCTTAATTAAATTTATAAACAAGTCCAGTGAAAAGTTTTATTAACACTAGAACTGCCAAGATTCCGGACTACATACAACCGTTGCACCCGCAAAATGTGCGGCTCCATTTTAAAATGGCTTCGATATGAAAATGAAAAACAAACAATCAGATACAACTTAATATTTTTGTTTATGAACATCATACATAACATTTTCAGAGCAGAAATACTATATTTACGTTGAAACTTTTTTCTTTTTTTTCAAAAAGAGCACATATACATAAACATGAAAAAAATGTCTGTGTAAACAAGTGTAGAAAGCTATATGCACATATAAAATTATAAAACATAAATAACTAGTTATAAATAGCATAAAACAAAAATATAACATAATTTATACAACATGAAAGTGCTTTGAGTGAAACAGAGTTCAAAGGCTCTGTCTGTCTGTTCAGAGTTCTATTACTGCTTTCTCAGTACAATCTATGCAGAAAGCGTAATATAGAAAATATAAATACCTGGATTTTTTTTACCTCCTTTGTTGTGAAGGCTTATTATTTTTAGTATTAAAACCACCAAACCATGACTGGAAAATAATAATTAATTAACGCGCCCCACAATTGTGAGATAAAATTGGGAGGAATTGTCCAAGGGAGCCCGACGCCGGCTGGAAATACAGAAACAGATACATGCATCCCAGTGCCGCAGATAAGAAGTGGCTGTAGCCACCTCTCCCCCAAAATGACTAGGCCGAAAAACCATGAATGAATAATGAAAAATATTTAACACTCTCCGCAGTGGCACTCTGCCACCTAATCCCCAAATAGAATTTAATGAAAATCAGCAGTTGAGACACTGCCTGTCCCCCTAGAGCATGACATCACCGAGGAAGGGAGTCCAGGCTCTCAACCCGACCACGCACCCAGAAGAAATACTAAATATGTACCACTCAGCACTCAGGTAAGGAAAAAAACCCTACTTACATATTTTTTTTTTTTTTTTTTAGAGGAGTCTCATATTTTTTAGAGGAAACCTCAGGAAATCCATGGCTGAGGGCAGCCCTTCTTCCAGGATCTAAGCGGTCACTCCCGTTCCGACCTCCCATTGCTTGACTGAGCAGCCTAAAATAAAAAAAAGAAGCGACAAGAAGTAGTACACAGAGTACACAGAGCTTTTATGTGCTTGCTGATGACGTATTGTTTATGGGCGGTTTCTCCTTCCAGAAAAGAAACCAAGTTTACAATGCTGTTTACCAAGTTTACAATTCTGTGTCGCTGACCATTTCCTTCAAAACCATTATCAAAATACAATATCATTTCATAAAAAAAGGTATTCCTCAGACACTTTGCTAAGGCTGCAAGTAACATCGCTTGATTTAGAAGAAGCGTGTTCGCAGTCAAAAACAAGTGTTAACCGTTGTATAATCGAATTACGATAATTGCGGTTTACAATAAAAGCAACTGTATTAATACTGTAATGTGCCTAAACTGCAGTAAACTGAAAAACAGGTATACCAACCCATCCCTAATGCACAAGATATTCACATACGCGGAGATATTTAAATTTCAATTGCAAAAGCCATTCAAAAAGTGGCTGTGGCGGTGCTAGTGTTAAAAGCTGCCAAAGAACAGGGTAATGTAATGCAACATACAGTAAATTCATAAGATCCATTAAATTCTTATGAGAAAGTTCTTGTGCTGTGTTTCAGAGTTCTCCTGTTTTCCCTTATTATAAGAAACCCCTCCTGCAGGGCGACCTCAGCATTCCTTTTTTTCAGGAAAAAAAATTAAGCTGGGCAGACTTGTTTTGTGGGATCAAGGTTTACCTGTGTTATACCCCTGAAAAGGGAATGATTGTTGCTGTGTTCTGTGGTTGCTGTCAAAAATGATTTATCAATAATACAACTCCAGCCAGTTTTGCAACACAAAAGGTTTCTCTTTACATCAGTAAAATAGCACATCCTTTTACAACTGTACAAACTAACAGTAGTTAGTTCTTACAATTTTTTTTTTAATGCTCATTGTTAAATCTTTCAGTCAGAATAATCATTTTGCACCAGCAAAATAACATTTCACGGCAGCAATTTTCTTTTAAAGTACATAAAAAGTTTTTCAGTAACAATCAACTCAGGATTAACAGTACTAGTAACATAATACCAATAATAATAAAGCAGCATGGCACAACCCATGTTCATATTCTCCTTTTTTAATCTATATTTCTTACACATTTTGAAAATGTATTTAGAGACTGGAAATAGAAAATACATTCTATTCATTCAAAATATTACTAAACATTCTTTCTTTCTTTACCCCAGGCTTTTCAACAATAATGATAGTAACAAGCTACCATGCGGCATAACTGTAGGCTTGCTTTAAAACAGTTTCACTAGGCCACGCACATTTACTTTTAATAAACATTTAAACATAATTTTACTCTGAATAAACAACTCTGATTAACCTTGCAGAATTCAACATATAACATGTCATAGGTTATATAGATTCTAAACTTATGAAAAAGAACCCTTTGGAATGGCTATGTACCTGAAAAGGGAATGATTAAAAGAATCAACACTCAGTGTTCTATGCTTGCTGCCACAAGTGATTTATTAATGATCCAGCTAGCACAGAGTTCCCCCTACAGGACAAAGCTCAGATCACACCAAGATATACATTCTGATAACAGACTTAATCAGACGATTTCGCCAACAAAGCAAGTATCCAAAACTCAGATATTATTCAAGCACGCTATAGAGGAGCATTTTAAAACATACAGCTATATTTCTATTCCTTACACTCTCCCCGACAATTAAAATGTCATCCTGACATTAACTTCTAGGAAGTGTCAATTAGATCTATGCTTGTCTTATTCTGTAACAATGTCAAAGTTAAAGCATAATACATGCACACTTCTTTACTATTTAACTTTTTCCTGCAAAGAAAATGTTAGTCCATTACATTGCAAACATGTTTTCTCTCTGTGTTACCCGGTGATAGTCAAATCACTGGTGCACTTATTTATTTTCCCAGACAGTCACATTCAAATCTGTTTCTTTGTCTTCCAGTTCAATGTTTTCCGTGTCCATGTGTATACACTCTGCTCCATATTCAGCAGTTCCTTTTTTATTTTATTTACTACAATAACCATCCATTGTTACTCATAACACAGTCCATTATTAGTACAGTCCATAATTACTTATTAATAGTCCATGAGTACTCATTAATACCATCAATAAACAAAAGGAGACTGATAGACAAGGGACTGTAATTGAGCAGTCCATATGGGTAGCCCTTGTGGATTCCACTGTAGAGGAACTCTAAATGTGGGGCTGATTCGAGGAAGAGGACGGCATAGCACCTGTACTATGTTGACTCCTGGTTCCCTACTGTAGTACACTGGGCTGCCTAGCTGGTTGTAGGTGAGTTCCCACGGTGGTCGTCTTTCCCTTTATGACCATCCTGAAGCCATTTCATTGCTGTTGGTGGTATCTGGCAATGGATTCCTCTGAGGTGAGTCCTCTGAAGCTATGGCGGTGCAGAGGTTTGATATGTTACACTGTCTCAATCTCCAGAGTCTGGCACAGTAGCTTGGGGTCCTGAATTAGAGATGTCTTAAGTTTCTCTGATATCCAGTTGTACTGGTACAAAGGAAGGCATATCCTCTCCCTCATCTTCTGGCTGCCCATTTAGTGTGGTACTTTGATCTTGCGTTGCTTTAGGGCGACATGATGTATGAGATGTAGTCTGGATTTCAAGTGGTAAGTGGTCACAAGGTGACAATGATTGTGGCGCAGTATGTGAAGTCTCCCTTTCCCATGTTCTGATTTTACCTTATGGATTGCCTCTCCAACTTTTCGAATGACAGTATGAATGATGTCCTCCCAATAAGGTTGGAGTTTGCCTGTGCAACATTGCTCTTTAAATACATAAGTTCTTTACAAGAGCACAGTATCCTAGCTGCAACAATGAACTTCTCACCCTGCTGTTGTAGTTCCTCTCTGCAGACTTCTGAGCATTTTCACTGACAAGCTGATATGCTTCTCTCATTCCCTGTTGCCATCTTTCCACATATTCTTGATGATTACTGGCACCTGGATCAAGATTCAAGTCAAAGAGTAGGTCAACAGGTAATCTTGGTGACCTGCCATAAATAAGTTAGAAGTGAGAGAACTCTGTCATCTCATTTCGAGTGCACTTGTAGGCATACAGCATCTTGTTCAGAGATTCTTTCCAGTTTTACTTTTCTGTCAGAGATTTCAACATTTGTAAAAGCGTTCTATTGAATCGCTCCACCTGGCCACCCCCATGAGGATAGTATAGAGTTTTTTTATACCTGGTCATCCCCACAGTATCTTCTGAGTTGAGCAAAAAACTCGAATTCTGCACCCTGGTTGTGGTATATCCTGGTTGGAAATCCAAACTTTAAGGCAAAGTCATTAAAGAATCGATCAGCTGCTGTCTTGCCTGACTTGGAGGTGGTGGCATAAGCTTGTGCATATCTTTTGAAATGGTCAACAATAACTAGGATATATTCATATCCCCTTGGTCAGTGATGCTCTGGTTTCACTTGACATATAGGCAAACTTTCATTACATAGTGTTCTATATCCCGTTGCATGTAAAGCCAAAAGAAATGGTCTCTTACCAGTGAGGTTGTACCATCCACTGCCAGGTGAAATATTTCCTCATGTATCTCCTTGAAAATTTGTTGTTGGTATTTTTCAGGTAGCATCAATTGTGTTCCCACTGTGGTTTTCCAATTGTTGTCAAAATGGAGTTCGGCCCATTCCTGAAACAGAGCTCTTGTTCTTGTATTGCAATTTCTAATTTTCAGTTGGTTTACGACCCAAAATCTTGTATTCTACTACTTTCCAATTTCTCTGTATTTCTTTTGCACCTCACAGATTTCCACCTTTGAAAAGGGTGTGTACTATGTTTGTAATCAATCTGTTGCTGAGCTTGTGGCCGAGACTGCCTTAAGCCATGGAACATTTGATTTCTGTTGGGCTTCAATGAACTGTGCAGTTGCTCTAATAGTGTCAGATGAAAACTCCTCAGAACATTTCTTCATGAACTCTTCCATGTCCAAAGGTATTCTGGATAAGGTGTCAGCATCAATGTTTTCTTTGCCAGTATGGTACTTAACCATGAAGTGAAGTCAGCTAACTCTGCAACCACCTGTATCCTGTGGCATTAAGTTTGACTGAAGACAGGATTGTTGTCACTATACACTGTGAAGGCTGGTGTATATTACAGGTAATCTCTGAATGTGGGCAGGGAATTCCAATTTCCCAGAATGGAGATGGTAATTTCTCTCAGAGGTGGTCAGAGTTCGGGTCCCATAAGCAATCACACACAGCTAATTTTTTGTGAAGTACTAATGAAAGCCTGAAGCCATCGAAACTGAAGAGACGTCTTGAGACAAGGCGTCCAGAATGTGTTGGTAAAGTTTTTTGAGAATAAAACAGATAAAAAAAACTAAACAGCAAGATGTGCTTAAAAAAAACAGGCACTGTCTCAGAAAGGGCAATGAATGCATCCTACCTGTTGACATGTGCAGTGAAAACTTGGGCACCAGCACTGCAGAAAACTTAAAGACAGTTCCACGCTCCAACAGTATAATTAGTAGATGGATAGATGATATATCCTTAGGTATACAACGCCAGCTAACTGAACTTGTACAGTCATCAGGCAAGTTTTCCATACAGTTGGACGAATCCACAGACATTTCTGGGTGCGCTGTACTTTTGGTGTTCATACACTACATATGGGACGGTGACTTTCATGAAGAACTTTTAATGTGCCATGAACTTCCAACAAGAACCGCATCACCAGAAATTTTCAGTGCTTTGGATAAATACTTTCAGTCTCAAGGGCTGGAATGACAGAACTGCGTGGGAATTGCAACAGATGGGGCTTCCGCAATGACTGGTTGGAAGTTTGGTGTTGTAAAACTCGTGCAGGATCGTGCCATCACTGCTTCCTACATTGTGAAGCTCTGACATGTTAGAAAATGTCTTCTGAACTTCACAATGTTTTAAATACAGCTGTCAAGGTTGTTAATTACATTAAGACCAGTGCTTTGAATTCTCGATGCTTCCAAGCTTTGTTCTCTGAATAAGGAGCCAATCATAAGCAGTTGTTAATGCACATTGAAGTGCATTGGCCTTCTTGTGGGAGGATGCTACAAAGTCTCTTTGACCATTGAGAAGAGCTTAGTTCTTTCCTTAATGAAAAGAAGTCCCTCTTGCTGATTTTTTTACTGATAAGAATTGCTTTCCGTCGCTGGCATACCTTGCTGATTTATTCACACACCTAAACGAATTCAATTTAGCAATGCAGGGGGAAAGGTGGTAATATTTTTGAACATTAGTGCAAAATCAAGACAGTCAAAGTAAAACTGTGGCAGAAATGAATGTCAGAATGCCACTTTGAGATGTTTCCATCTCCTGTTTGATTTCCTTAAAAAAGACAAGGAAGGTGACATGTCTGGTATCAAACTGGTGATTGACCAACATTTAAAAGCTATGCGTGAGAAGTTTCAAGAATACATTGCAAGAAGCCCCTACAATTATTACGGTTGGGTTGCTGATCCTTTTGCCATGGATGTAGCACATTTCCACTTGCCATACCAATCCGAATCATAGCTGATCGACATGTCATGTTACCTCCCAATGAAAAGTACATTTCAAACTCTACATCTTAGGAAGTTTTGGCTCCTTGCTGCAGATGTGCATCCAAAACTAGCTGGTAAAGCAATTTCTGTTTTATTGCCATTTTCCACACATGTGTGAAGCAGCATTTTCAGTTCTGACTCTCCTGAAGACAAAATACAGAAACAAGCTCCATGTAGGCAACAATCTGAGTGTTATCATATCTGACATTTCCCCTCACCTTCAGAAACTTGTCCGTCAGAAACAGACTCACGTTTCAAGCACGAATAACTGATTCTTAGCGTTTTGGACTGCAAAATCGTAACGGTTACCAAGAAGCAAATTTTTTTGTTTATTTGTTTGTTTTTTGGTTTACAGTTATGAAGGAGAAACTTTTTAATACATACGTCTATGGTGCTTTTGGCCACAACAATACTTACATTTATAGAAAATATAGTTAAATTGTGTTACATTGAAGATTTTCAGTTCTTGCAAAGACAGGCATGAAAGGAAGAACCCAGCTTTCTTTTCTTTTAAACAGAGCATATTATAAGCAGCGTCCTTGGCATACTGTCAATATGTTTGCCATACCTGAGGTTGATATTACATGTTTTGTACAGTTTAACAATTTTACATTGTTAGTTTATATCATTTTCAGTAATATTGAAACTGATAAATGGTCAATATTTTGAACCATGTAAGCTTGAATGCATATATGTTATAGTTAAAAACACATTAAAACATGACATCTCTTGGTAGATTAAGAAATGTTCAAGTTTAAATATCAAGTGGATCATTGTGTGTCATGGGTTGATTTTTCTTTTTCTCACTTGGGTTTCCAGTGAAAAAGTTTGGGAAACACTGCTCTGGGGTATCATCCAATCTGATTAAGTATATAAATGCCTAAATTTTGTGTCCCCTTAAACTGGAAAAAGCAGCACTCACTGTCTTGTTTAGCTGTTGTGTAGTCAAGCCCCAAAGTCTGTGATTCACAGTCCCCGACTATTTGTTCTATGACATTGAAGCCTATAATGGTGTGAGATAAGTGTCCACTTTTCATCACCAGCACTGGTATTGTCAGTTAATTAGAGCTGATGTCCTCTGATGCCAATTTTAATACTATCTCTACCTATTCCTGATATGGTATTTGCAGCTACAATCTTGAGTGTGTTGTGACTCCATAATCTCTTCAATGTGTTTCAGCTTTACCCCAGGTAGATGTTCTTCCTTCCACAGCTCATCAATGATGCACACTTGAGAACCAGTGCCCCAGAGTGTTGATTTTCGGTCCCTGAGATAACACTCAAGAAGACACTGCCTCCCTATTAAAGCAGTTACTTTGGGATACTGATTTACCTGGGATTGCTCGAAACAAGGAAGAATTGGTGAGACATTGGTTCACTGCAGAGCTTTGCATGTGTTTTTGTGTGTTCGCAATGAGCAGTTTGGCAGGCTTTTGAACAGTAAAGCACTATTACATGTTTTAAGTCTGATGCTTGCTTCTCTTCTTCACAGCTGGCACAGTGGTGGGACTGGAGAGTGTGGTTGGTTACTCCCTGTCCTGCAGATGTAACCACTGCTCATTTAAAGAGTCCTCTTTGTAAGGCTTAATCCCCCTTATTCTTCAGCCAGCCTGGAAATGTTCACTACTGCCACATCTGTAACAATGGTCACAACACCCCCCCTGATCTACTTTACTGACATTTGAAGCAGAGTCATGGGTGTCCTTGTTTTGGAGTTGGAAATGGTTGTGGATTGAATATTGACTGGAGTTCCGGGCAAGTGATATGCAGGCTGATATTGGATTGATTCTTTTATATGTGCAATGTCCACACAAGTTCTTGAGAGAAACTATTTCAGAGTGCATTTTCTTAAGTTCAGTGAACAAATCTGGAGTCTTCTGTTTATTCTACTCTAAAGTGCAAACTCCTCGCGCAGTTGTTCCACCAGGCTGCACTGAGTTGGCGACAGCAGTTCGCTGCTGAGCTGTAGAACCCTTTTTTCTGTCTCTTGGCCTCACTACCACAAGCTATGTTCAGTTCTTCAAACAGTACCTCATCTGTGATGCTGGTTTCTTGGAGGTAGAGCTGCAGATCACTTTTAATGTTGTCACTTTGATGCCTCATAAAAACAGTGTATAGAAACATGTTCTGAACTAGCACAGGGTTATATTTAAGACCTGAGTCTGGTTCTTGGGTGGCAAACAGAATCTTCTGTTGCAAGTCCATTGCCCTAATAAAGACATTTTGTGGGGTTTCCTTACTGTCCTGTGCCTCTGCTTGTACAGCTCTGTGGCCCCCTTTTCCTGAAAATGTGAGCCAAGTGTTCTTCTTATCTTGGGTAGTGTCAGCTTGAATTACCCCTCTAGATAGCTCCATAACTGAAGGCCTGGTACAATGGACCTGATTACAGTATCAACAATTTAAGATTCAGGGTAACCTTTACTTAGTCCATTTTCTATTTGGTGTGCAAAGCTTTTTGCCCAGGCTCTGATATTTTAAAATCCCTTCACCAAAGTGATGTTGGCTCTTGCATTACTGCTCCAATTTTTTGTTACTCTTGATAACTGGTTGACTATTCTCTACCGTTTTGCTGACCCATGCCTGCATTCCTTTCTGTTTTTGTTGCAATGCATGTTGTTATTCATTTAACAATCTTTGAAGCTTGTCTTGTTGTTCTTTATAGCTCTGAATTGTGTTGCCACTTGACACACTCATTCAGTTTTTCAATTGTGTCTTTTACAGTTAAGAGTTCAGACATGCCACTACCTTTAAGTTCTTCAACCTCATCACAATTAAAATGTTTTCTTATGAACAAAATAAGAAATATTCTGTATTTCCCTATTACATTCTGCTGACTAGGCTGTGAGATTCATAGGAAATCACTGATCACAACAAGGTTATCTTTGGATAGCTGGTACAGTGCTCCTTTTACCTCAGTTTGCTGGTCTTCTAATGTTGTGTTATCCATATTAGCAATAATACAATGTTACAATCACTTTCCTATTGCTGACTAGACCTTTGCTGCACCCTTGAATTGCATGGTTAGTTGCATGCACTTTTTCCCACAGCCTCTTGGCATGTCTTCCATTTGCTGCTCACTGATCCTGACACTCTGCTGACTGGGTTGTTTCAGGGCTGAATATTTCATTGAGGTAGCCTTTGTTTTCATGAGGGTCATTCTCTGTACACTCAGTCCCGGCAGGGCCTCCAAAATTTCATATACTTGAAAAGGGAATGATTAGATGAATCAACATACTGTGTTCTGTGCTTGCTGCCAAAAGTGCTTTATCAATAATACAGCTCTAGCCAGTTTTGCAACATAAAACGTAATTACCTGCTTTCTCATTACATCAGTAAAATAGCACATTTTTTTAGTTGTACAAATTAACAGAGGTAAAATTCTTACATTTTTCTTAATGCTCTTATTAAATCTTTCAGTCAGCATAATCGTTTTGTATCAGCATACTAACATTCTACAGCACCACTTTTAAAATACTTTTTCAGTAACAATCACATCAGTATTAACAATACTAGTAACACATTTTGAAAATGTATTTAGAGAGACTGGAAAACAGTAAAATACATGAACATTTCCACGCTAATGGGCTACATGTGTGTAACACAAAGTTTGAAAAATAAAGTTCATAATGTGATGTTCATCTTTTTCTTATCATATGCTCTAGAGTCTCAATGACATAATTATTAAAGGGAAGATAACTTTTCATGCTGCACAAATTTTGCAAGCACTTGAAGTGAACACATTGTTGTAAGAAAAATTCAATCATTGATAATTTAATATCTGGGTTGATTAGTTCTCTCAATAATAATATTTAAATTGACATGTTTCAAAGATCGAGGATTTACTATGAACACACATTTGCGTGCAGACACAAAGAATGGTTAATCAATAGTAGTATTTTATTAAGTACACAAATAATAAACAGAAATCAGAAAAGTCAGAAAGTAAATCTCTTAGTCTCTAAGCACAAAACAGAATTCCAAAGCTCTCACTACATTCATGCCTGACTAGAAGGCAGTTGAAATATGACACCACCTGTTGTCTCCACACAAACATCAGCAGCAGGTAGCAGCCTGTGACGTAGCTAGTCTCTCGCTCACACACACACACACACAGAGTACATCTGAGATAATGCAGACAATTTTAAAAATATATCACATTAAGCTTATTCATTTGTAGTATATGGCAAGTTTACTTTTAAAGAAAATATTCAGATAACAATATAGATTACTGATAGTTCATCAAGTTTCATTAAATGTTATTTCACACGCAAAGTGTGCAAAATAAATAATTAACAGTTCAATTGTATGTAAATCTGTTACAATTAATTTATTGAGTTCCATGAAAGGAAAATGCAACAGGAATTATATTAAACTATTCCTTGAAGCTTAGACTTTTGGTCCGCTCGTTTGGAAACTCAATCTGTTGAGTGTCCAGTACAAACTCTCCTCTCGGCAATGAAGTCTTCAATCCAACTTTTGGATCAAACTCTGCAACAAAGTTTCAATTCTCGATAAAATCATCAAACAGCTGCAAAAAAGTCTCCAGTCCTTGGTATAGGATTCACACAGCTCCCGTCTGCTCTGTCCTCTGCGTTGAATCTTTAGCTAGTAGGTAGCAGAGCTGTTTCTTTTGGATACTGTGGGGTTTTAGGTGTACAGCAGACCCAGACTGTTTTGTCTGATATCAGTTGCTGTAAGTTTTATGGCAGTCTTTTTGCTGGGCCTCAGTCTTGTTGCTTATGGTCATTGACTCTTTTGCAGCTTGCTTCCTCATCTTGGGTCCATTCCAGGCAGAGTCCCATCTTGATTCTGTTTTTAGTAAGCGTCCTGGAGTTGCAGCTTTGCTTAGCAGAGTGACAGCACCTTGTTCAGCATTTGATGTGGAGTGCAAAATGTTCAATTTGCTTCCTTTCGTCCAGCAGCTTGTTGTTGCAGTTGGGACTGGTTGACATCTATACTTTATGCCTTCCTTTCACCAAACCGCTTGTGTTTGTAGTTTAGCAGTCTCTTCACTGTCCTTTCAGCCTCACCCAGTCCAGATGCCCTCCACCTAGCCCTGGTTATCTTCAGTTCAGTATTTCTGCCAGGATCTAAGGCCCCGTGCACCACAGAGATAACACGGACATATATAAAGGAGACAACGCTTTCTGGTGATGGAAAAACAGCATATCTTACTACAGTCAGAGAGAGAATTAAGTTTCTCCATCACAGACTTAGTGTTTATCAAACAATAATATAAAATGTATAATATAAACAGTACCTCTGCATAACATAAATAAATAGAATAGGTCAAGGCAAAAGATAAGTTTTGTCTACAAGTGGATTATTATTATTACTACCATGGTTACATGGAAAGGCATACGCTTCTGTCCACACAGTTGTTTTACAAGATATACTGAAACACACGCTTCATCAATCTTGGTCAAATTTACTGTAAAATTCAAGAAACATACTGTGAGGCGTGTGAGTACAAATGGATTTTCCAGACAGTGATTTACGTGTAACAATTAAAATTTTATTTAATATTACACGAGAAAAAAAAGAAAAATAATAAAAAAGGATGTGAGGGAGGGAGTGCGGGAGTAATCAAAAACAAAGGAACGGGAGCCTCTTAGTCCTCGTCGCGTTCTGCTTTAATCCAAAAATAAAACAAAAGGAATAAAAACAGAAAAGAACCAGTTAGTAAGGCCCCCCGTTCGTGACACAGTCCACAACAACCAAGTACTCCTCCAGCCTTTTTCTCCCCGCCTCTATTCCTTAGGACCAACCCCGAACACAGTAGCACGTTCCCTTTAGTATGCAAACCCCGCCCCGGTAGTCAGTGGATCACCAATCCCAAACTGACAGGTATCCTTAATTTCACTTGACTCCAGTGGCTGGAATTTACATACTCGTACTTCCGCCCCTCACCAAGGTGCCGCCCCTTAAAAAGATGACTTTTGTCATGGTCACAAGACCTTGGTAAGGGAAGTCCCGAGTTGGTTTGATGCCTTCTACTGTTAGGAGGCTGAATTGCAGACCGAAACCCCTTTGACTCATCACACATACCTTCTTTATTAATGACTTTGATTTTATTACAAAGCCCAGACTAAATTGTTGGCTATATTGTATTGATTTCAATATGCCACATAAATTGCAAGTCTGGCACTTGAAAAAGCAAGTGCTTATAACTTATTTATTTTTATGATTCTGCAGCTGAAACACCGTATGGGTATTTAATTAAAATATTTAGTAACACTTGAGAACAGTCATGCACAAGATATTCACATACTCGGAGATTTAATTTGAATGGCAAAAGCCGTTCTAAAAGTGGCTATGGCGGTGCTGGTGTTAAACATCGTTTTACTCTGAATAAACAACTCAGATTAACCTTGCAGAATTCAATATATAACACGTCACAGGTTATATAAATTCCAAACTTCTGAAAAATGACCCTTTGGAATGGCTATATGCCTGAAAAGGGTATGATTAGAAGAATCAACACGCTGTGTTCTGTGCTGTTGCCACAAGTGATTTATCAATAATACAGATAGCGCAGAGTTCTCCCTACAGGCCAAACCTCAGACTGTAGCAATCACACCAAGATATGCATTTTGTTAACAGACTTAGGACCAGACCAAATCAAAGTTAGCACTTAACGAACAAGGACGCGAAAGCATTTGCGGTAACAAAACACAAGAAAAATTCCATCTCGTGGAACCCAAACAAGCCCCTTTCGCCCTTTAAAAAGCAAAAGTTGACTACAAATGGGTTGAGAATGGGAAGTGGTTTGCTATCAGCTGACCAAATCTACTTAATTTCAGCTATAAATCACATCGCAAGACTTTCGCAGGACCGAATTTAATAATCAACTTTGAACTCATAGAGAGCTTTCGCATATTAAGCAAATAGTACAAAAAATAGCACTAAACATCCTGATATTAACAAAAAAAAAAAAAAAAACAGTACATGCCTCAAGATGCTCGACTGACCCTTAAGTGATGGTAAAGCTCTTTCAGTGATGGTAAAGCTTTTTAGATATATTTTCTTTTTTTTCTTATCTTTGTAGTACGCTACAACTTTGGACGGTACACTTTTTTAAAGTCCATAGACATATTCACACATCATCTATGACGTCACCTACCTCTGTTCAAATTTTTCATTTCTTAAAGGCACAGTGCTTTGATCAAACTCAAAGCTAACAAATGTAAACAAACTAGAATACTAATAAAGAATATATGAGTGTTTTAACCACTTTAACGCTTTGTGGTCATATGTCGGACCAGGTCCGACATTACAATTTTCCCTTTCTGGTCCGATGTTGGACCTTGTCTGACATCATCAAAAAGACATCAAGCGCAGGTCTCTAGTCGTTTTTTCTCCGGAAATTAAGACTAGAAAACTTTTCAATGGCTGAGTGAGACCGATAGGAGCCAAGAGAAACAGAAAAAAAGGGGTGGATCTGAACAATACACATAGCCCCTGCACCACAGAGATAATATCCAGCGCTCAAAGAATATCACAGACATTTGCAGAACTTTTTAAGATGTTATAGTAACAAAATAAATACTTGGATCACATTATTGAGGAGTTTGGTGATAAAACGAGTGATCAGGAGAGGATTTATCAGTATGCATGACTATGAAGATGTATGTGATAAATACAGCGAACAAGGAGTGGGGCTTGGCTGGAGATGCAGTACTGAGTGGTCCTGTTGATATGCAGTGTCCTTTAAACCTGTTTTACTGTGAAAAAATACACTGAAACAGCGTGCCTGACAAGTGCTGAATAAATGGACTGCTAAGGGTTAAAGATATTAACTTTTAGTTTTAAACACATGGTTACTCTCATAAAATACTTCAGTATGTTGGCCTACACTGAAACATTATGAACTCCAAATCCTCAGCTCTGTAAGAGCAAGCCCACAGTTCTAGTACAAGGGAGCACATTGTGGCTCTACCGTGTCAGCATGCCAAGCGGTCCCCTCGAAATGTATAAATCCTCGTCGATAACAAAATTACATAATACCTATAAAGGTCATCTCAGAAGCATCAAGATGAAGTTTTTAAATTTGTTTTGGGTTTTTGACAGAAGAATAATGCAACTGGTATAAAACAGTTATAGTAATTTGTTATAGTTATAGTTATAGTAATTTGGCTGCTAACTGTGCTTTCAATTTTCTATCAATGTAATGTTTTATATAAATACCCACCACATTATAGTCCCCACTTAGATAGCATTGAGCAACACAAGTCCCCACTTGCATAGTACAGAATAATGCTCACACACTGCTGTGTGTGTTTCTGCTAAATAAATATATAACAGAAGCACAATAGTGCTAATGTAGTTAAGAAAAGGAGATGTTATAGTAAATTATTAATGGACCAATTGCATGTTTTATTGGTGTGCTTGTTTTGCTATTTTTTTTTATTAATGCTGCATTGCTTTATGTGATAAAAAAAAAAACTAAACAAATACTTCCATCATAGAATTTTACATTATTAATATGTAAACTACATTTGCTATAAAAATAGTATTCCTTAGTTTGTTCAACACTAAGGCACTCAGGCCCAAATTTATAAAAGGGGAAAACCAACAGCAAAAAACCCCGTAATGTGTGTGTTCAGCACGGCCGCACTCAGCATCAAAACAACAACCTGTTTATTAAGACTAATTAGGTAAAGCTGGCAATTTCACATTCAACCAATTTAAATATCCCACACGACAAATAGCAGTGGAGAATTACACACCTCTCACAATAAATAACGGGTTTGGGTCAACCCTGCCTGTGGAGGCTACACATTCCAAAAGAAAATAAATGGCACACAAGGACCTCAGCCTGGTACTAGCCATGGTGATGTGGATGCTCGGAAGCGAAAACTGAAATTTACCAATATGGAAGAATTGATTTTGGTACAAGCAGTACTTGTAACACACGAAGATGTTACAATGCTTCGCATATTAGTTCAACTTCTAATTTTGTATAGAATAATTCCAGGCGTATACACCTTTCAAACTTTATAAACAATATGTTTTATTTACTTACATCCTTGGCAGTCAAATGGGTGGAAAATACTTCTACTGTACAGCAATGTTCAACAACAATAATTACATACAGCTTCATATGAACAGTCTTCAGTTTAACTACAACTTCTATCTTCTTAAATCCTTATGCAGTTACAACTCTCCTGTTTCTTATGTCTGTATTTCTGACTCTATGTATGATTCTAAAGCATATCTGTATGGTCTATAATATAGCTACACGTAACAGGGCGAGGAAACCTGTACATGTATTTGTTTATTTATTTTTAGAACAGAGTCCCCCCTCCCCATCCTCTGCTCTTGTGTCATATTTGTGTTTGTTTATTATGTTTTATTGTGTATTTAAATGACGGCGAAAGCTGTGGGTACTGTTTTTGCCTTTATTGTATTTAAATCCGACGGCATAGCCGTGCGTTTGTTTGTTATTGTTTTTACTTAAAACGTGTTCTCGTAGAGGCGAGGTTAGTAACTTGTCCTCTGCTAGGAGCAATTAATAAACTCATGCAGATTGTGGCCAAGGGTAATAGAATAATTACTAACTAGAAAGCCTGCAGCGCCTCATGTTAGAGGTGGGTGTTCAGAGGAGTGAATGAGAACTAACTTGCTTGATTTTTTTGAGGATGCAACATCGATAATCGATAATTGCAAAGCATATGACATGGTTTATTTAGATTTCCAGAAAGTTTTTGACAAAGTCCCGCACAAAAGATTAATTCTCAAACTGAACACAGCAGGGATTCAAGGAAACACATGTACATGGATTAGGGAGTGGTTAATTTGTAGAAAACAGAAAGTACTTATTAGAGGAAAAACCTCAGAATGGAGTGTGGTAACATGTGGTGTACCACAGGGATCAGTAATAGGTCCTCTGCTATTTATAATCTACATTAATAACTTAGATTCTGGTATAGTAAGCAAACTTGTTAAATTTGCAGACAACACAAAAGTAGGAGTGGCAAACACTGTTGCAGCAGCAAAGGTCATTCAAAATGATCTAGACAAGATTCAGAACTGGGCAGACACATGGCAAATGACATTTAATAGAGAAAAGTGTAAGGTACTGCATGCAGGAAATAAAAATGTGCATTATAAATATCATATGGGAGATACTGAAATTGGAGAAGGAATCTATGAAAAAGACCTAGGAGTTTTTGTTGACTCAGAAATGTCTTCATCTAGACAATATGGGGAAGCTATAAAAAAAAGGCTAACAAGATGCTCGGATACATTCTGAAAAGTGTTGAATTTAAATCAAGAGAAGTAATATTAAAACTGTACAATGCATTAGTAAGACCTTATCTTGAATATTGTGTTCAGTTCTGGTCACCTCGCTATAAAAAAGATATTGCTGCTCTAGAATGAGTGCAAAGAAGAGCGACCAGAATTATTCCGGGTTTAAAAGGCATGTCTTATGCAGACAGGCTAAAATAATTGAATCGCTTCAGTCTTGAACAAAGAAGACTACGCGGCGACCTAATTCAAGCATTCAAAATACTAAAAGGTATTGACAATGTCGACCCTAGGGACTTTTTCGACCTGAAAAAAGAAACAAGGACCAGGGGTCACAAATGGAGATTAGACAGCGGAGCATTCAGAACTGAAAACAGGAGGCACTTTTTTACACAGAGAATCGTGAGGGTCTGGAATAAACTCCCCAGTAATGTTGTTGAAGCTGACACCCTGGGATCCTTCAAGAAGCTGCTTGCTGAGATTTTGGGATCAATAAGCTACTAACAACCAAAAGAGCAAGATGGGCCGAATGGCCTCATCTCGTTTGTAACCTTTCTTATGTTCTTATGTTCTTATGTTCTTAGGAGAGTAAACATAAAATAAAGAAAAACTAAACTTAAAGCAACTGTGAAGGCTACTGTCCAGCCAGACTTTAAGGGTTATTATTGTGTTTGTGACTTGTTTTGCTTATTATTTTATTTTGCTCTGTGAGTAGTGTTTTCTGTTTGAACGTTTTATTTTATTTTTGTATTTAAATAAAAACAGCGCACACTGCGTCTTTTTCACTGTGTGCTATGAAACATAAACAATACGATATTATAAACCAGAATTTACAAACTGATGTGATCAGAAGGGTTAAAAAATTAGCTATTTGCAAAATGTTATTAAATGTTTCTTTGTCCTTGAAAACAATGTCTCCTTACTGCAGACAAGTCTCCCACATCACCTTGCCTTTTATATAGCCTTCTGTCTGACTGAGGCAAATTAACGCTTGCTTTTCAGAGTTCTTAAAATAATCACGTAAATACGAGGCCCACAATTACAAAGCAGCTTTAACAAATTAGACGGAATAATTAATAGACTTCGCAAAATCCCCTCCCAATTTTAGCAGTTTCGTTCTGAAACGCCCCAGAATTACATATGCATATACAGAATTACATATGCATCAAGGGCTAACGTGCACATAGACATTGCCCCCGCAAATCACGTATTAATTGTGTGTTTATGCCATTGAGTGTGTTTTATAAATCTTACCCAAGAATTCAGAACTCTGAGCACCCATTTTATGGTCGTAAAACATGCGCAATCCTTTTATAAACCTGGGCCTCAGTGAGCTGGTTTCCCAGCTGCTCAGGCTCTCAACCATCAACATCAAAGACAGTTTGTGTGAACCACATGTGTGTGAAAAGTCTCTGCACTGCCACCACTCGCCTACAGGGGCAGCACTGAGAAAAAAAATTACACACTTGGGGACCGTGAGGTCCCCACTTGGCCATTAAAAAAAAAAAAAAAAAACTTCACTGGGGGGGGGGGGGGGGGGTTGTGTCTAGGCATCATTTTAAGTTGATTTAAAGGCTTTGCCAAGTTCAGACTTAGATTTGGTCCCCACTTGTCTACTGAGTCTCACGTGGTGGATGTGTAACCACACCTAAGTCCACATTTAGATAGGTAAAGGAGAACACACACACACACACACACACACAAAGAACACACTGTCCAGTGGCCACGCTCCCCTGCTCGCACCACAGCTCTGACTGAGGTCTCAGCTGTCAGTTTCACCTGCAGGAACCCCCAGAATGTGAGTGGAGCAGAGCGAGCCAATTGTATATGGAGCGGGGGAGCGGAGCGGTGTAGTTGCAAGTTTTTCTAACTTGTACGAGGAACTACCGTTCCTCTGAATGTACTGGTATTGATCCTGGAGACAGTGTTATGTTGGTTTTTGGATGTTCTATTCACCCCAAGTTTTTATTTATTTCCTTTTTTTAAATCTTCGTTCTTGTGCAGTTACTATACAGCCTTGTGCACAACAAGGCTCTGGGCAGCACAGTGCCAGTCGGGTATGAGGATGCTGGCATTGCATGGTGCCGACACAAGCTAGGGCACGGTATGGATTTTTACAAAAATCATGAAAACAATGTGGCACGCTTTCATAACAGTGACAGAACAATGTAGCACGATGCTGCACACGTCGTGGAAACGAGGTAATTGACAAGTGTGTGTGCATGTGTGTTTTCTTTCAAACTCACGTCCGTATTCTTCAATATTTTAAACAATAAAATTAAAAGCAGATATTATTATTATTATTATTTATTATTATTATTATTATTATTATTATTATTATTACTACTAGGCACAGTTGTATGTAACAGCATTCATTCACTGATATTCAAACGAAACAGTAGTATAATTGGTCAACAGCTGTTTTCATGGTGCTTTCGGTGGTCCCTCCTATTCATGTGAAACTTCCCTTTGCCCCTTTCGTGGATTGAAAATGGCTAGTTTTGGTTTCATGGTAAAGAAAATGTGATATAGGAAACTAGCGATATTATCACATAAACACTCTTTCGCAAGAGCAATCAGGGTTTGATTTTGTCCGGCCCTTAATCATCCTATTTTGCCAAAACTCAGATATTATTCAAGCACTTTATAAAGAAACATTTTTACACATACAGCTATATTTCTATCCCTTACACCTGCTCACCTCAAAATAAGTAACCTATATTTCAAATACTGCTACCTTGACTGTGGATCAGAAAGGCACTTGGGTTTGCTATTCCCTATAATAATGAATACTGATCATGTAGTAATAATAATAATAATAATAATAATAATAATAATAATAATAATAATAATAATAATAATAACAAGTTAGTGGTTAGTTTCTACTGGTTAAATATGTATCAAAAAACAATGTCTGTGAGTCAGCAGACACTGGAGGATGCGATGACACTTCTGCAGCATGCACAGGGGAACTTGAATGCCACTATAGTCTCTGGAGCAAAAATACATGGTGCACCTCATCTGAATAAAAGTGTGCTAATTCTAATATTGCAGCCAAAACATAAACACAGATACCCTGCTTTGGGAGAGAAGTGCAGTTACACTGAGCTGTTTACAATTCCGACAAAGAACTGAAAGGTATTTCAGGTTAAACGAAAGCACAGGAGCACAACAGCAATGTCAAATACATCTCTCGGTTGTTCCAACTTATATAGATGTGATACTGGTTCATTCAGAACTTGACAGAACTATATATGATCTAACAGATGGTGCTCGTTTGGAAGATCACTTTTTAAAATGTATATTTATTTCCATTGGGCTGTAGATGTATGGATATTTTGACAAATCCATAGCTCGAATCACTGCATCCTTGTTTTATAAATGCATTGAGAATCCTGTGGCTTAACCTGAGGCAGACATCTGTCTGCTGAGCTAGTGGTCATTGGACTGTGCTAGTGAAGTCTTGGGCACTAGCCTGGAAAATGTGTAGCTATCTGAATAAAGAGGTTCTTATACAGCTACCTAGCTTAGTCTGTACTTTTACAGCACAGAATGATATATAAACAAAACTAACTGGTGGGCAAAGAGATCCGAAGAGATAGTGCAACACAGTCATTATGCTTTCTATTTCAGTAGCCCTGAAAAGGTTGTTTTAAGCTGTCTAGGCTGGGAAAAGGATTTAACTACTTGTATTTATGATTAAATGTGCAGCCCTATCTCTCCTCCACAGACTTCAGTGGAAGTAACCTCTATTTATATTGTAATAACCAAGTATGTACAGTGTCAGATAAACAAAGATAGGTGTTTATTCTGGGTTATCAAATTGTCAATGAGAACATTTTTCATCCATAAGGTGGGCTGGTAATAGAAAGAGAAATTGTATTATGTGTCTGTTTTGCAGACAGGGGTCTATTCAGTTGGTCTAAACAGTGGCGGGTCTTAGGGCGCAACTAATGGAATAAAAAGATGGTACTTTTGCCTAGAAGTGTACTAAAAATGTAATATTTAAGAACATAAGAACATAAGAAAGTTTACAAATGAGAGGAGGCCATTCGGCCCATCTTGCTCGTTTGGTTGTTAGTAGCTTATTGATCCCAAAATCTCATCAAGCAGCTTCTTGAAGGATCCCAGGGTGTCAGCTTCAACAACATTACTGGGGAGTTGATTCCAGACCCTCACAATTCTCTGTGTAAAAAAGTGTCTCCTATTTCCTGTTCTGAATGCCCCTTTTTCTAAACTCCATTTGTGACCCCTGGTCCTTGTTTCTTTTTTCAGGCTGAAAAAGTCCCTTGGGTCGACACTGTCAATACTTTTTAGAATTTTGAATGCTTGAATTAGGTCGCCACGTAGTCTTCTTTGTTCAAGACTGAACAGATTCAATTCTTTTAGCCTGTCTGCATATGACATGCCTTTTAAGCCCGGAATAATTCTGGTCGCTCTTCTTTGCACTCTTTCTAGAGCAGCAATATCTTTTTTATAGCGAGGTGACCAGAACTGAACACAATATTCAAGATGAGGTCTTACTAGTGCATTGTACAGTTTTAACATTACTTCCCTTAATTTAAATTCAACACTTTTCACAATGTATCCGAGCATCTTGTTAGCCTTTTTTATAGCTTCCCCACATTGTCTAGATGAAGACATTTCTGAGTCAACAAAAACTCCTAGGTCTTTTTCATAGATTCCTTCTCCAATTTCAATATCTCCCATATGATATTTATAATGTACATTTTTATTTCCTGCATGCAGTACCTTACACTTTTCTCTATTAAATGTCATTTGCCATGTGTCTGCCCAGTTCTGAATCTTGTCTAGATCATTTTGAATGACCTTTGCTGCTGCAACAGTGTTTGCCACTCCTCCTACTTTTGTGTCGTCTGCAAATTTAACAAGTTTGCTTACTATACCAGAATCTAAATCATTAATGTAGATTAGGAATAGCAGAGGACCTAATACTGATCCCTGTGGTACACCGCTGGTTACCACACTCCATTCTGAGGTTTTTCCTCTAATCAGTACTTTCTGTTTTCTACATGTTAACCACTCCCTAATCCATGTACATGTGTTTCCTTGAATCCCAACTGCGTTCAGTTTGAGAATTAATCTTTTGTGCGGGACTTTGTCAAAAGCTTTCTGGAAATCTAAATAAACCATGTCATATGCTTTGCAATTATCCATTATCGATGTTGCATCCTCAAAAAAATCAAGCAAGTTAGTTAGACACGATCTCCCTTTCCTAAAACCATGTTGACTGTCTCCCAGGACCCTGTTACCATATAGGTAATTTTCCATTTTGAATCTTATTATAGTTTCCATAAGTTTGCATATAATAGAAGTCAGGCTTACTGGTCTGTAGTTACCTGGTTCAGTTTTGTTTCCCTTTTTGTGGATCGGTATTACGTTTGCAATTTTCCAGTCTGTCGGTACAACCCCTGTGTCAAGAGACTGCTGCATGATCTTGGTTAGCGGTTTGTAAATTACTTCTTTCATTTCTTTGAGTACTACTGGGAGGATCTCATCCGGCCCAGGGGATTTGTTTATTTTAAGAGCTCCTAGTCCCTTTAACACTTCTGCCTCAGTTATGCTAAAGTTATTTAAAACTGGATAGGAACTGGATGACATGTGGGGCATGTTGTCAGTATCTTCCTTTGTAAAAACTTGTGAAAAGTAATCATTTAACATATTTGCTATTTTTTTTTTCTTCATCTACGATTTTGCCATTTGTATCTCTTAAACATTTAATCTCCTCTTTGAATGTTCTCTTGCTGTTGTAATATTGGAAAAACATTTTGGAATTGGTTTTAGCTCCCTTAGCAATGTTCATTTCTATTTCTCTCTTGGCCTTTCTAACTTCCTTTTTGACTTGCGTTTGCAGTTCTGTGTACTCTTTCTGCATACTTTCTTTTTGGTCCTTTTTTAATGCTCTGTAAAGTGCCTTTTTTCGCTGAATATTTTTTTTTAATTGATCTATTAAACCATTTTGGCAATTTAGTTTTACATTTAGATTTGTCTACTTTAGGGATATAATTGTTTTGCGCCTCTAGTACTACATTTTTGAAGAACAACCATCCTTCTTCTGTGGGTGTTTTCTCTATTTTACTCCAATCTACTTCTGTTAGTCTCTGTTTCATACCTTCATAGTTTGCTTTTCTAAAATTGTAAACCTTAGCTTTAGTCTTTACTTTTGGGGATTTTAAAAAACACTTCAAATGAGACCATGTTGTGGTCTGAGTTTGCCAGTGGTTCTCTGACCTCTGTTTTAGTTATTCTATCTTCGTTATTTGAAAAGACTAAATCAAGGCATGCCTCCCCTCTAGTGGGTGCCTTCACAAATTGTGTTAGGAAGCAGTCATTTGTCATTTCCACCATTTCTATTTCATCCTTCGCGCTACCCACCGGGTTTTCCCATTTTATTTGGGGGAAGTTGAAATCCCCCATTAGTATGGCTTCTCCTTTGCTACACACATTTCTAATGTCATTGTATAACAGATTATTGTGCTCACCGTCTGAATCTGGCGGTCTATAGCATGCTCCTATTATTATGCCTTTTGAATTTTTGTCTGTTATTCTGACCCATATTGATTCGGTTTTATTTTCTTTGTCCAGGTTTAACACCTGGGCTTCAAGACTGTTTCTTATGTATAGCGCTACCCCTCCTCCTCTTCTGTCCTGCCTGTCTTTCCTATACAGTGTATACCCACAAATATTATATTCGTCCCCATCACTCTCAGACAACCAAGTTTCTGTAACACCTATCACATCATAGTTACCTGTTAGTGCAGTAGCTTCAAGTTCTAGAATTTTGTTTCTGATACTTCTAGCATTTAGATAAATACATTTAATGGTTGTCTTACCTGAGTTGTTGTTCTTGTTTTGATGCGGTCTCCCTTCTGTTTTTTTGTTGATTTCTCCCCCCTTCCTTTCTAGTTTAAATGCTTCCGAACCTGCTCGAGGATCTTTTCTCCGAGTAGACTAGTTCCCTTGTTATTTAAATGCAGTCCATCCCGTCTATACAGATAGTCCTCATTGTAGAATGTGGTCCAATGATCAAGACAGGTGAAGCCTTCCCGTGTGCACCACGTCTTCAGCCATTCGTTTTGATTAATTATTTCCAGCTGTCCATATGGTCCTTTGCAAGGTGCCGGTAGTATACCAGAAAATACCACAGTTTTGGTTTTCTCTTTTAATTTCCTTCCTAGCTCTCTGAATTTGTTTTGCAGGGATTTTGGTCTGTCTCTTCCAATGTTGTTTGTACCGATGTGGACGACTACTACTGGGTCGTCTCCTGTTCGTTCTAGGAGCCTGTCCACGTTCTCAGTGATGTGCTTGACCGAGGCTCCCGGAAGGCAGCACACTGTTGTAGTAAGGGGGTCCAAACTGCGAATTGAACTTGCTGTGTTTCTCAATATGGAGTCCCCAACAATCATGACCTCCCTTCTTTTTGCTGTCTGGTCACCACTGTCAATAGGGTCCTGGATGTTGTTCCTTTCATTCTCTTGTTGTTGGTTCTGCTCATCAAAATTCTGAAGTGACTCAAATCTGTTGGTTGTTTTGATTTCTGGTGGTTGTGTTTGATGAAGTTTCTTTTTTTCCCTGCTTCTGCCTACCTGAACCCAGCTGTTCTGACCTTCTATCTCCCTGGTGGCTTTCAGTCTGTTAGGGGTGATGCAGACTTCCATGAATTGTGGGTATGCCAGTTCCTCAAGATCCTGTTGCTGTCTCACTTCTTCCAACTCCATTTCTAGCATACTTACTAGTTTATGCAAATCCTGGATCGCGCGGTACTTTACGCACACTTGGTTTAGCTGCGTTGGGTTTTCTCGGATTTCCCACATCAAGCAGGTGTCACAGATTACTGGCTTGAAGACCATGTTGAGGTTTTTTTTTTTTTGAAGTTTAGTTTCTTCTGCAGCCGTCAACCTGCTTTCCAACTGCTTCGAAACTGCTCTGTACTTTTCCACGCCTGTACTTCTCCCACTCGCTGTCGCTTCCACTCGCTGTCGCTGGGAAGACTGCCTCGTTTAACTGCGTTGTTCTGCTGTGCTGTTGGCTCCTCCCCTCGCCCGTGTCTCAAAACGGCGCTGAATTTGAATCAGCTGCTCCGAGTTTCAGCTTGTTTGTTATCAGAAAAACACACGCGGCTGTTTGACTTTGAGCTGCTGCTGTGTTTCCCCAATGTCCTCTGTTTTCTGATTAAAGCAATTCAAGATGCAATTTCTCCTTTCTGCTTCGAAACTGCTCTGTACTTTTCCATGCCTGTACTTCTCCCACTCGCTGTCGCTTCCACTCGCTGTCGCTGGGAAGACTGCCTCGTTTAACTGCGTTGTTCTGCTGTGCTGTTGGCTCCTCCCATTTACTATATTGTTACACACATAAATTCACTAACATGCTAAATTTGAGGTCTATAAACCAGGTGCAATGGACCACCCTCTTGCAATTATTTTTTTTGTTTTCTTTGGGGGCTATATAAAGCAGATTGGGTCTTTGTCGACCGGATACTATGTCGAAGTGTACCCTGGTTTAGACAAAGCTATAGTTTGGTACCTTGGCATGTTACAAATGGTCCACGAGAAATAGCAATTGCCGCAAACCATTAATTTCCGCGCATAAATGCGTATTACAGCTCCTAACAGGGCCATCACTGATCAGGCCTGATTGCTTGATTAACTCAGCAGCAACTGATATGGTGAGAAAGGGGAGGGAGATTAGACAGAGGGGCATTCAGAACAGAAAATAGGAGGCACTTTTTTACACAGAGAATCGTGAGGGTCTGGAATCAACTCCCCAGTAATGTTGTTGAAGCTGACACCCTGGGATCCTTCAAGAAGCTGCTTAATGAGGTTTTGTGTTCAATAAGCTACTAACAACCAAACAAGCAAGATGGGCCGAATGACCTCCTCTCGTTTGTAGGCTTTCTTATGTTCTTATGAACCCCCCCCCCCCCCCCCCCCCCACCACCTTTGTTAGGTGGTCCAGGCAGTCAGATAGCCCCCACTCCAGGCAATGCTAACTATATATATATATTTGTTAGAATTATGTTTTTATAGACAATTTAAAACATCTGTTATGTACAAACAACATTTGTAAATTTTATTTTGTTTAAACTAAAATATATATATATTATATATATATATATATATATATATATATATATATATATATATCTAAGTTATTATATATATCAGTTATTTATCATGTCCAATACTTGAATATACAAGTATACATGCCATATACCATATGTTTTTAAAATGCTCAAGTTTGTAATCTAAAGAGTATGATATTTTTTCTAAATTGATAGTATCTAACAATAAATTCTTTGATAGTTGTAAGCTAGGTGGATTGAAATCGTTCGAGGAAAGTAATATAGTTTTTTTAGCGACTAAAAGTGAAGAAATGTTACATTTAAGTAGTTTTGTTAATGAAAGTAGTGAGGTGTCAGCAAGAATTACAAGTCTAGCTGAGAAAGGAATAGCATAGCCTATTATTTTCGATACATGAAATCCAATATTTTCTGAATACGATTTTCATTTGTCGCAATTCCATATCTTATGTATTAGGGAGCCTGTATCGGTGCTACATTTCCAACATTTGACTGAGTCACTTAAGCCACAAATATGCATTCTTTTAGGGGTATAATATACTCAATGTAATAATTTATACTGAATTGACCTTAATTTAGCATTCTATGCTAGTTCTCTTTAGAAAGTGTTTCTTTAATATCAACTTCCTGTAATTTCCACCGTTTATTATTCATTGTGTCAAATTTTGTATTGTGGAAGTCTCTAATTAAGCCATAACGTTTAGATACAAATTTGTTTTGATCAAGATGATTAAATAAAAATAGTTCAATATTAATGGGTTTAAGGTTAATATCACCAGAACCAAGTACACGTGTATGACAAAAATACAATGATTCTTGGTTGTAAATCTCCCTCCCAACCTGTGAGGATGCTAAGGAGTGAGAACAGAGCTCCTTCGATGGGCTGGTCTGACAGTTCTTTTCCAGGGTTCAAGGGATATCGTCCAGCCAGAAAGGGGGCGAGACTCCTTTGCAATAACGCATTGACCATTTTATCTGCAAATTTAGGAATTAAAATACCTAAATATTGAATGCCTTCAGAATGCCATTTAAAGGGATAATTAGAATAAGCAGATGGAAAACAATTTTTGGATAAAGGAACAGCTTCAGATTTTGACCAATTCACTCTGTATCCAGATAAGTTTCCATACTCTGTAATGACAGATTGGGCAGAGAATTATGAGGGTTGCTAATAGTAATTAAAATATCATCTGCATAAAACATTATTTTTAGTTTTTCCCTACTCCTTGTATACCACATGACTGATGTATTTTGGCAGCAAGTGGTTCAATTACAATCTTAAACAACAGGGGTGAAAGAGGACATCCTAGTCTTGTTCTGCGGAAAAGTTTAAATGTTTTTGACATATAAATTCCAGGAAATACAGAAGCAGAGGGATGTGCATACAGTGTTTTAATCTAGTAGATAAAATTATTCCTGAAACCCATTTTATTTAAACTATAACAAAGAAATTCCCATTCAACCTGATCAAATGCGTTTTCTGCATCTAAAGAAGTAGCTAAAGAAGGGTTTGGAGTATCCCTAGTAATAAACATAAGATTCATTAATTTCCTAATATTTTCAGAAGAAAATCTCCCTTTTGTAAAACATTTTTCATCATTATGGATAAGTTTATCAATTACATTCTGCAATCTGAAAGCTATAATTTTACAAGCAGTTTGAATAAAAGATATAGCTTATATTCTGATGGGAAACCATCATCTCCATGGGTCTTGCCATTCGATAATGAATTGATTGCCTTCTTAATTTCATCAATTGTGATAGGTGTATCTAATGCTACGTTATCTTTTCTGCGTAATTGTTTAAAATAAAGTATTTATTAAACAAAACTGAAAGTTTTGTTAATGTTTCTAACGTTTTTTTTTTTGTTTGTTTTGTTTTTTGTCTGTGACTAACTCTGAAGTCTGTTTTGATTTCTGGAATTATTTAATTTTGTTTATGTTTTCTGAGATTATGAGTTAACAATTTACCTGAACGGTTTTGTTTGTGATATTTTCTTTTTAATCCAGTAGCTATGAATACCTCTTTCTCATTAAGTAGATTATTTAAAGGAAGCTTAGTTTTAGTTAAATTCTTGTAATTTATTGGAGAAGGATTGTGTCTAAATGTAACTTGTTTATTTGTTCTTGTATTTAATAATTGCTTCAGTTTTTTTTTTCTTTTTCTTTATAGATGAATAATATATACATCTGCCTCTTAGAAAAGCTTTCATTGTTTCCCAGAAAATTTCAGGGGAAGTAAATGTGTTTATTGAATGTAAAAAATATTTAATTTCTCTATGAAGGAAGTTTTTTTTTAAATACTTATCTTTAATTAGGGAAGTGTTAAATCTCAAATGAGAGTATTTACATGGGGATACAGAAGGAGAAAATATTATAGACAATGTACTATGGTCTGATATATGAATTGCATCAATCTTAGTATTTATGACATCTTTAATGACAAAAAAAAAATCTTTAATGAAAAAAAAAAATCTATTGCAGATAGATTAAGTAATCTCCAGACATCAACTAAACTTAGTTCTTTTATCAAATTATAAATCTCTGCATGATCTTGAACTTTTTTGGGGGGCTTTTATAAGATCTATCTAGTTGTTCATCCAACTAGATAGTAGCAGCATTTGTGTATGAAAGCCACTTAAGTTAATGAAGTAGGAATGAGGGGATGGGTTTGAAGAAAAAAAAAAACATGCATAACAATTCACTGATCGTCTTCAGTCCCAAATCACACCCAATCTGCATATTTTGTACTTTGCTGAACTTCCTTGCAACTCTGACTAATTTTAATATTGGAATTTGATTAATGTGAAGTCGTGTCTCTAAACATAGCTGAACAGACACTATATAGTGGAGTATGATCCTCATTCCCTTCCCTTTACACTATGTCTGCCATCGATTCCATGTATGAGGCAGATATATCACCAACACATTTAGACAGATGTTTCTTTTTTAATTTTCAGTCCATCCCTTGTAGGCAGAGTTTAAAATTGAAACTGAAATTACTCATATCCTTTGTCTATTCAATAAACCACCAAGCCCACTGCTATTGCCAGGAATTGCCTGGGCTTTCAACCAAGGAACATAGGCCATTCAACTCCCAACATATTCATGACAAAGCATGGATTACCTCTGTACTGGCTCCGGGTGTAAACGGATACATGAGACAAAAAAGAAAATCTCTAGGCTGGTAATGAGTTTTTGTTGTCAAGCTAACACACCAGATTTAGGATTAGAAAATGATGGATTATGCTGGTGATAAATAGCTGCAAGCTGCCTGATTCTTGGAGAAATGTGTAAAAGGAAGTACACAGCTGATGTAGTTCACAGTAGCTGGCTGAGTACTTTCCCATCTGGTCTCTCCTACTTTCTTCCAGCTTTGGAAAAATGCATATTGTAAAAATTTTAAATCTTACTATATTTCTTTATGATAGATACATTGTGGTGCAGTCAATTGAGCTAAACAGTGGCAAATCTAAATACGGCACTGGGATAATTATAATTTGTGTACCAAACAGTGCAACATTACCTCTTACATTTCTGTCTGTAAAAATATATTAATATGACAAAGATTTGTCATTCAATATGATAAGTGTATGCCTGTATCATCAGCATATTACATGTTATCAGAAGATGAGTAGATATTAAAGGATCAGCAGAAATAAAAAGGAACCAGGTGTTAAACCATGGGAAATAGAGTAACTGGAAGTATTTCTGATCTCACACATTGTTTTCTATAGGAAACATTAAACCAATTTATTAGACCATTGAAATAGTCCAACAAAATGGATTATGACCAACAAAATGAAATGCCTATTGCAAATGTATAAACGTTGCCATAACTATATTACCAACATCAATATTTTAAAAACAATTATGACTGTGAATTCATAATCCAGAATTTGTACTGAAAGACAGGGTATTAAGATGGGAATTTTGCCTACAAGGGACAACCCAAACATGTAATATTTACTATGGAAGTTGTTTCATTTTTAATGGAAATACCATGTTTGCAGAACTGAATATCCAGTTTCATATTCTTTTTCCATGTGTGTATATAACTCTATGTAGGGGAGCAATGTTGCTCATTTTAAGCCAATTAATCTATGCATCCATTTTTTTTGCCTTCTTTAAAAAAATGTAATCTTTCAATATTTATCACATCTTTTAATGCAAAACATTACACTGAAGACTGGTGTTCTTTAAAGATGGTGCAAGTCCATCCTTGACCTTAGTGCCGCATTTGACAGTCAACCATGATATTCTTATTAGGCGCCTAGAGACCTCTGTTGGTATCTCTGGTACTTCACTGTGCTGTTTTAAATCTTATGTGTTAGACAGGAAGCAATCTGTCTCGAAGCAAGCAATCTCGTCCTTTTCCAGTTCGGTTTCCACAGGTGTCGCACAGGGCTATATTCTAGGGCCTCTGTTATTTAATATCCATATGCTGCCGCTTGGCCAGATAATCCCGTGCCATGGAGTTAGTTTTTATTCTTATGCAGATGACACTCAGATTTATCTTCAAACTAAACCTAATACCTCAATAGCTGTTCCTGTACTCTCACACTGTTTGATGGAAATCAAATTATGGATGCAAGAAAATTTTCTGCAGTTAAATTGCAATTAGACAGAGGTTATGCTGCTGGGTTCTCTGTTATTTTCGATCTCTACCTGATGCAGAGAGACTCGTGCATGCCTTCGTCTCCTCCCGACTCCTCCTCCCGACTCGACTATTGTAAGGTATTGTTTGCTGTAGCCTCTACACGTGTTATTAGTGGGCTACAATATGTTCAGAACTCGGCTGCTCAAGTCCTAACAAAGTCTAAATCTTTTGTACATATTATGCCTGTCCTAGTATCTCTGCATTGGCTTCCTGTTACGTTCAGGATTGAGTTTAAATTACTACTGTTAACATATAAGGCCTTGAAAGGTTTGGCTCCTAGCTATATCTCTGATTTGTTAACTGTGTATTCTCCTGTGTGAAACCTGAGATCTGCAGATGCCGGGCTCTTAACAGTTCCAAAATCTGTGCTTCGGTCTATGGGAGATAGGGTCTTCAGTTGCTGTGCACCCAAGCTCTCAAATGCTCTCCCACAGAAAATAAAAGATTCGAGTACTGTTGATATTTTTAAAAAGCAACCAAAACATTTTTTTTTAAATGGCATTTGAGTCTGTTTAGGGCTGGCTGTTTATGTGTTGTATAATACTGGTGCAGTGTGTCCTCTGTTTCTGGGCTAAACTTGTTGTGTGTCCTTGTTTTAATGTGTAACCTGCTTTGTGTCCATTTTAATATCATTGTGTATTGTTTTAAACTCTAAAGCGTTTTGAGATGTGCTGTATGAATTGCGCTATAAAAAATAAAGATTATTATTATTATTATTATTATTATTATTATTATTATTATTATTATTATTATTATTATTATTATTATTATTCTTATAACGGATAATATCAGAATTTTGTTGATCCTTAATTTGTGATATTCCCCTTGTTCTTTAGGTCTAAAACCAAATGGCTTACTATTAAAAATATTACAATCATTTAGATATGGTAGCACATGCTTGTGGACTGCCCTTTCAAGTCTTAGTCAGTCTTAGATAAGAATGACAGGATTGCTGTTGGTCTGTATGTATGAACATCGATGCACTTAAATAAATGTGCAACTGACTGTGAAAAATGTCCTGAAGCAGCAGACCAGCAGGGCTTTTTAGAAAACAGTCATTGAGTTTCAATGGTTCCCTTTTAACATTACTAGGAATAATTGAACTGTTGTCTGTTAAGCATTGCTATCCGGTATGGTATATACCAGTGCAGCAGCAATGGATTTAAAAAATTCAAGATTAATTAACATCATACACAGTACAGCAATTTGTTTTGAATGTACTGTTATTGTGTAGTACACAAAGTGACCACTAGACAAGGCCATCATGTTGCAAGTTGAAACAACTGTATTATTATTATTATTATTATTATTATTATTTATTATTATTATTATTATTTGTGCGATACGTGCTGTTTTAAAATATAATTACATTGTTTAATATAAATGCCGTGGATATCAAATTGCTTGCGTCCCCTGGTTTATTTTGACGTGGATTAACATGTGGAATCACGTGATTGGTAGATGTCCAGTTATTTAGTGCCATTTCGACATCTGCCCGGTCAGTTTGTCACTACTGCCCACAGCCACCCGGGCTGATGGCGAACAAAGATTTTTAAGAGACACAGTATTCTACTAATACAGAGTGAACTAACTCTGTTGCCTTTAAGCGCAAAAGTGCACCACTATCGAGCCACCCATTGCCATGTGTATTTAAATAACTTAAATACTTTCTGACAACGCTAGTTTAGAGCAATGGTACTCAACAAAATATCAATGCACAAGGCTATTGTCATCATGGGTTACATATAGGGGTTAGAGTAATTGGGGGGAAAAACCAGTCCAGAATAAAATGCAGCAATATTTTATTGGATTCTTATTGCAGTAATGCAATGTAGATCTCTGTGCAGAGTTCTGTTGCATGAGAGATCATTCTGTATCAGCAAGAGACTAATAAACACAGTTTAAACGTAATAGTTACCTGAAACTCAGAAAGAACACAGTGCCAAACAACGCATTTATCATAGAAATATTAATAGTA
Source organism: Polyodon spathula (assembly GCF_017654505.1). Taxonomy (NCBI): domain Eukaryota; kingdom Metazoa; phylum Chordata; class Actinopteri; order Acipenseriformes; family Polyodontidae; genus Polyodon; species Polyodon spathula. Next base: position 44,238,064 of record NC_054544.1, read on the forward strand.
TATTGGGAATTCAACTGGGATAGTGAGGAAGTGCTGCACGAATAAATGAAAGATGTCACCAGTGAAGATTGACCAGGACGCAGCTTTGTGGAAATTAAAGTTTAAAAGCATGATGTGGTAGATATGAACTCTTTTTTACATAACTGTATCTTTGCCTGTTTTATGATCACTCATTCAACAGAACTCTGCACTCAGATCTGTATGCAATACTGCAATAAGAATACAATTAAATATTGCTGTATTTTATTATGAACCCCCCCCCCCCCCCCCAACAAACACACACACACACACACACACACACACACACGCACACACACATACCTGTGTTGTTTATTTTATAAACAACACAGGTAATAAACAACACAGGTAATGAGCTATATTGTAATTTTCCAACATGTGGAATATATAGTACTTTATTAATGATTCAAGGGAATCAACCAAGATTACACATTTCTCAAATTATACATTTATTTAAAAAAGAAATAAGTGTCACAAATATTGGCACCATTTTTTCAGTACTTTGTGCACCCTCCTCTTGCAAGGATAACGGCATTAATGAGCCTTTTTCTATATTTTTTTTATGAGATTGGAGAACACATTGGAAGGGATCTTAGACCATTCCTCCATACAGAATCTTTCCAGATCCTCGATATCCTTTGGTCTGCACTTATGGACTGCCCTCTTCAATTCAAACCACAAGTTTTCAATGGGATTCAAGTCCAGAGACTGAGATGGCCATTGCAAAATATTGATTTTGTGGTCAGTTAACCATTTTTTTGTGGATTTTGATGTGTGCTTGGGGTCACTGTCTTGCTGAAAGATTCACTTGCGGCCAAGTTTCAGCCCCCTGGCAGAGGCAATCAGGTTTTTGGCTAAAATGTCCTGGTACTTGGTAGAGCTCATGATGCCCTTGATCTTAACAAGGACCCCAGGACCAGTGAAATCAAAACAACCCTATAACATCAAAGATCCACCACCATATTTTACAGTAGGTATGGGGTTCTTTTCTGCAAATGCATCCTTCTTTCGATGCCAAATAGCTAATGTACGTGGCCAAAGAGCTCTATTTTCATTTCATCTGACCATAGCACCCGGTTCCAATCCAAGTGTCAATGCCATTTAGAAAACTCCAGGCACTTACATTTGTTGTTTGCTCTTTTTTCTGGCAACCCTTCCAAATAGGCTATTGGCATGGAGGTCTTGTCTAATTGTAGATTTGGATATTGGGTGACCCCAAGATGCAACCAAGTTCTGTAATTCTCCTACTGTGGCCCTTGGATTCTTCTTTGCCTCCCCAACCATCTTCCTCACTGTGCGTGGGGGCAAGATGCACTTGCATCCTCTACCAGGCAGATTTACCACTGTTCCACTGGTTTTGAACTTCTTAATTATTGCCTGAATAATGGTAAGTGATATATTTAGGTTTTTAGCTATTTTTTTGTACCCATTGCCTAATTTATGAAGATCAACAACCATTTGTCTCTTTTCATTTGTGAGTTATTTGCCTTTCCCCATGGTGATGGATGACAAATGGATTCTACATGTGTGTTACCTCATTGTTATACCCCAGTGAAACATGAAGTCATGGATGACCATAGTACAGTTCCTTAAGACTGAGATGTACTTAAAAAAAATAGAATGTTAATGCAGAATTTTATTTATAAGAATCTTTAGGGGTGTCAATAATTTTGACACCTATCTTTTTGAGAAAGAAATATTACTTGTTAAAAATAAACGTTTTCTCTGAGCAATTGTATTAGTATAAAAGGATATAGTTTTCCCATATTTTTTAGCATAAAATATAGCTCATTACCTGTGTTGTTTATTTTATACATTTTTTGCTCATCTTTATCAAGGGTGCCAATACTTTTGGAGGTGCCTGTATATATATATATATATATATCACAAGTACTTACAAAGACCAGGCTGAGGCACGTCTTCACTGGCTTACTTCCTTACACACCAACTTCCCCAAACAAATGATTTTACTCCCTTTATATACATGTGGCCATTCTCCAACTAGCACCAATTACCTAACTGGGGAATGGCCGCATTCCACACGTGATTGTGGCAGAGATGGATTTAACCCCATCCATGCAAAACTTACATTCAAAACCACACCCATACACACACACAGACATTGGTTACGCCCTGGCTTACGCCCTGCCACAGCATGTAAACTGAGAACATTATTTCACCTAGTGTAGTAACAGATATGCTATTTTAAAATTATATGGCTGCATTGTCACATTGTCTTTTGAAACTGCACATTTCATCCCATAATGCATGGAAGTTCAATGGTCAGTTTTATGAAATTACTTTGGTAGGTTCAGCCACTTTTTTAGTTTTCATGTTACTGTTGCCTCCGATTTTGAAAAACAGTGCAATATATCATTGTGTGCTAAAATATTCTGACCTGTATAAATTATTCTATTTATTCTGTACTATCTGAAGTGCAGTGTGTGACTGGAGGTCTTTTAAAGCCTATTGCTCTAGGCTGTCACTTCCCGGCACACTCATGGAAACGAGATGTGACATCTCATTGAGGTTATCCTGGTGAAACTGCTTAATGAATAAAACAATAGCTACAGATCTGCAATGTGTCATTCATCAACTGATGTCACAGCTAAAAACAGAACCAGCAAATCAATACTAGTGCATCACCCAGTCCCAGCATTCTGTATACTCCTCTTAAGATCTTATATAGGAATATAAGACAAGGTTGGGTATTAAAAAAGTCTGTTCGGCCCATCAAAAGCCAATTTTTACCAGAGTGTTTGCCCCTACTAGGGGAATCTAATGCAATATGACAAAATCCATTCTTTTGTTAATGTTCAGAGTGTATCAGATCCTATTACTTCACCTGGAAGGTTATTTTAGTATTTATAACTCTGTGTTAAAAAAAAAAAAAAAACGCTTCATATCTTCCGTTCTAAACTTACTTTTACTCAGATTCCATTTCTGCCCTCTTGTTCTACTGTCTGTGCTAAATTTGAAGTAGTTTTGGGTTTATTTAGGGTTTTATAAACTTCAATCAGGTTGTTACTATCTCTCCTGTTATTGTCACCTTCCATTTAATATCACCACAATGACATGTTCTGGATAGCTAGCACACATAACTCTGCAGTGTGTATTTTTTGTATAGCTTTCTTAGGTTTTTTTTTTGGGGGGGGGGGGGGGGTTGTATTTCTGCAGTCTAATAGACTGTATGTTGATTTTTTATTCTTATTAATGAGCACCATAATCAAAGCAATTCCTAGTAATATACACTATTCAAAAAAATGAATGAAGCAAACAATAAATATAACATACAGTCCTAAAAGTTGTTAGGCATTGTTCAGGTAGACCTTTTATGCGTTCTTCAATGAATCGTGACAGCTGTTGAGATGCATTTTGCACTGGATGCCCCCTCGTTTAGTCAAGCAGCTGCAGGTGATAACATTGGTTGTTGTTTTCAGCTTGGGAACCGTGGCTTGTAATGATGCCAGATTGTGACATGTAAAAATTTTTGAACGAAGTCCAGACTGCCAGAGCTCTTCAAATGCTGGAAACTGGGGCTACACAAAGACATGTAGCTGGTCAATTGGGTGTGACCCATTCTGTTGTTTGTGGATTGTGGACACATTATGAAACCACAGGTTTGTACACCAGACATCTTGAACAAGGTTGTGGGAGGTAAACCACACCATACAACGACTGCTATCTACACAATATGGCAATGAGGAATCTCCAGTCCACTGCACATGGGCCACTTCAAAACAACAACTGGAGCCCCCATAAGCAACCAAACTAAGAAACAGATTGCATGAGTCTGGTTTGAGGTCAAGAACACCAGCCGTCACAATCTTTGTATTAATTGTCTTTTGAAGTTGAATACAGTAGATTTCTTGACATCTTTTTTTTTTTTTTTTTTTTTGACAAATCTAATTTCCGTGGTTTCTTTGAAGAATCTAGTTGTAAATTGAGTTGTATAATTAATAACTCCAAAGATGAAACACTGACATCTTTTTAAATTTTTTTATTTTTATTGCACCTGCAGTGCAATAAAAAAAATATGAAATCCGAATGTGTTTTTACTGTCATAGGGAGAGAGCAACCCACATTAGTCTAGAAAAAGGCTTGAAAAGGCTTTAAAAGTATTACAAAATATCTGAAAATTAAAATAATAATAATCTCTTCAGTCAATTTGACATAGTCATCACAGGACCCTGAAAGTCATTACAATAACAGCAAGGCTAAGCGATTCACCACGGCAATTTCCTTTTAAAAATGTGCTCTGTTTGATGAGATGCACATGTATATTTAAATCGGGTCTCCACTGAACCCCAGCTAATCTTTAATTTCAGTTTTGATCATCTGGACACCCTATGGAGTTAGCTATTCAAACCCCGGGGTACATTGCAAAGGCTTTTCTGAGCACATTTTAACGAGGCAACAACAGGCTAATAACGAGACAGAGAAAGGTCCTGACCCTGTAATACCCATTATCGATTTCTTGGAAGGAAAATATTGAAATGCACATAATTACTTTTCAATGGGAACTGTGGACATGTTTAAATATATATACATTATAACCAGAGAGTTTGGTCTCAGGCTTGTTGTCAATCCAGGCCAGAAGGCAGAGCACATTTATTTAGCAGTCAAATGCTTCAGACCACACATAGACCAGTTCCACAGTTCTATTTTATAACATACAAATCACAGATTCTGCTACTTCTATTATTTAGTGTTCTACTTAACCCACATTACCCAGGGTACCGCAGTCTAGGCGTGTCTACACAACGGATTTCTTGCAACTAGGAGATAGAGTACAATCCAAAAAGTGGGCCTAAAGAACTACACGTTACTTAAAGGCACAGTGACCAATTAGTAAAGGATCACTACAAAGGCTTATGAAGAAGCAACCCATTTGGATGCTTTCAGAAAAATAAACCCTGTTCCAGACTAATTTCAATATGAAACTAAATACAAATAACAACATCCTTTTATGAAGAATAAATAAATGCAATATGTCATTCAGAATTCTCTGATGAATCCATATGGCGCATACTGAATACAGTGCTGGGATATTTTTAAATAGACTAGCTTGGTATTTGACAGATTCTATACCGTGAGAGAGATAAAGACAACTCAGGAAGGAGTTTTGTTCTGTTCCCTGACCTAGATGGATTTCCTTCAGCATGTGTTTATTGCTGTTGCTGTATATTTTACTTCCCAGTCAGATTTGTGATGGACTTTGATTTTTTTTAAATATGCCGGCAACAAGTGTTTTATTTAATGAGTTGATAATTAACCCGACCTTCAGGGCATTTAAACCTAGCTGGGTCTGATCAGCAGTGGGTGTCACTTGATGTATAGAACTTTATATGATGCCCTAATTTAGGGTCATTTTGTTTTGTTTCTTTGGAAAGTGTTTTTCTGGCTTTTTTGAATAATTAAATTAAAAGCATATGAAAGTTGTGAGCTGTTTCTCGCCACCTTCCTGATCTTTTACAAGTATAGAATTCCAGTGGGGATTCTGAAATGATAGATTTGTGACAGAGCTGACATTAAGATGTGTCACATGCCAAATAATTCTGAGCACCGAACAGCAGCTTGTGAAGAGCATGTATGTGTGTGTGCTACCAGCCACTAAAAGCTAAGGTTGGGAAGTTCTTCAGTACATGAGCCAATATATGACTGGTACCCTGAGTGGCATGTCTGCAAACACAAACTATATCTTCTCCTTCCTTACTGCCTTTCATAGATCCAGACAAGGCTTTGCATACTGACTGGTATTCTGTTATGAATCTGAAAATAAATAAATCACAAAGAAGGGTTTCATACAAAGCTTTGTGGTTTTATGGGATCCTCATGTTTTAATCAGATTTTCTCGACCTGTATTCTGGGATTTGAGTAGCATGGTGTTTGATTTATTCGTATCTATATTTAATGATTACTGTAAAGACTTGCTTGTACTGTATTTTATGAAATTAGATCTTTATGACTTCACTGGTTTCAAGAATCACACAGATTATTATTGCTTCGTGTTTCATACCACATATATTGCATGCAGAGCAACATGACTCTTCAAAGATATTATCTGCTTCAGTTGTAATACAGCACTAACCATATTAACACTTCAGTTCTTTTTGTACACCAAATGTATGTTTTTTTTATGATTACTGTTTTCCTACAATAAAACCTTCTACTGACCAGCAGGGATGCCTCCAGTCTAAAAGAGCTGATATACTGTATGATGACTATACTTAACCATTATACTAACATCTAATGTGATTACCAAATATCAACTAGGTCTTAAATATCACTTATCCAATTTCCTTTAAACTAGCCATTGTCATTTTTTATTGGGTGCTATTCAGTACATACTGCTGATGTATTTGACATGCTGAAAGGTCTAATTTTGAATTTACAACCGAGGCGGGGATGTGTGTTACTGACATCATTGCTTGATATGTACATAGGGAGCTTTACTGTTGCAGTTCTGAAGGTCACGAATCAGCAAGCTCTCAAATCCATCCAATACACTTGTCATTACATTACAGGTTAAGTCTGGTTAAATAATCTCAACTTCAGTATTGTAATACAGCAAATAATTCATACATTGCTTAATAGCTGTCAATCATGTTGTACTGTGTGTTCCTTGCCACTACAGTTATTTAAACAGCTGTAAGCATTCAATAACATTAAAAATATGTGTTCATCTTGTAAATGAATGATTATGCGTCTTGATTATGTGTCTTTCCTGTGTAACAGTGTGCTCAGTCCATCTTTCTCGGTGTCTGCTGAGATTAGTTCACACTCTGTTACACAGAGTTGATTTCAGGTTTATCAGTTTTGTTTTTCTATTATGATGAAGGAAAAAGATACCGTTGCAATTAATCTAATGTAATTGCAAAAGCAGCACCCATATAGAAAATATATATGATGTGCTGAATCAATACTTATGCCTACTGGTGGCAGTATAAAGTCACTTTGATAATAAGGAACCCCTGTATTCAGTATTGAGTCCACCATCTTCAGTCCCAAATGTGTCAAGCCTATGTTAAATGAACTCTGATGAGACCAACATCACAAGCCCTAAGCCCTATTTGCAATACTCCTAAATTTTAGATTGATGTCTTCTTGTCTAAATGACGCACCAAAGGTTATTGGCTACTGTGCCAATTACGTTGTGCATGAGAAGCTATCACAATGGAATACGTTGTCATGATGATCGACATATATAGACATATATGCCTATGGTCATGACAAGCCACTAATGTAAAATGACTAATCACCAACGTAGGAAATACATAGCTTGTGTCATTTTTTTAGAACACTTACCAATTATAATTGGTACGCGTAATCATTTCTTTGCTCTGATTGGTCCAAATGAATAGGTGTAGCGAATATTTGAAACGTGTACTACACGATGTGTTTTTGACCCAGATAGCCTTCCATGCACTGGTACGCACCGACAGTCCTTTATGACGATATTATTCCTCAAAACACAAAGCTCCATCAATCGCACCATCGTAATGTATCACTGTACCACTGACCCCGTTCACACTTACTGAGCCGGCCTAGGGCTGTCTCTGGGCCGCCTCAAAATTTCCATTCACAGTTGAGGTTTTAGGGGGTCGAAGTGTGTTTACATATGTGGCTGAAAAGAAAGCCTAAATTGCAGCAAAGTACACCTTTTAAACCAGAATTACTCTGAAGAAAAAATATTTAAAACAGCGCGTGTGGAAATAAATTGGACCTGACACGCCTGACAAGCGCTGAATAAATGGTCCGCTAAGGGTTTATTTCTGCATCGTCCCAGCTGCTACCTCTTAAAGCTGACATTGTTACTGTGCTCGACCAAGTAGGGGAGTAGTTTGAGCTATGTCATCGCATGGCCTGCCTTGGGTTCACACATGCAGACAGGCCAGCCCTGAGGCGGCATTGCGTACGTTAGGCCACATCAAAAAGCTGGTCTAAATTTCACCCGGCCCAGGGCGGCCTTTTCATTTTTCGAGCGTTCACACGTGAGATAAGGTGGCCCTGGACTATTGATGCAGCGGTCCAGACTGCGACTAAAATGGTTACAAATACAACAACAAAAAAAAACATTTTGACAAAAACATTTTTTTAGGGGTTAGGCACAAAAATGCTGCATCTCCCATAAAAATGGGTGTCAATATTTATGAATGCAACATGACGTCGGTCTGTATAAAAAAAATAAATAAATAAAATAAAAAGCATATCGCATGTTTTAATAAACTGAAGTGTGAGAAAGACTGATCGAATAAAAGATGCCTGTAGAACTATATAACGCCAGCAGAAAGTTTTGAGTCTAAACAAATGTTGTTTTTATTTATTTATTTATTTATTTATTTTTTGTCTGTTGCGTCTTGCATCCCAGATAAAATAGATTTTGTTACATTGTTTACCGTCAGGAGTTTAAGTGATTTAATTGCACAAGATTCGATAGCCAGATGATAAGCTGATAATACCTTTTCAGCCAAAGAGGCAGGCACAGTAATTGCACCGTTATCATTATGTAAAACAGTATGTAGCGTGAGCTTTGTACTAAAGCAGGGTCAGCTGTTGCAGGGAAAACAACTTTTATTTCTCAAACTGACCATTTAAAAAAAAAATACTGTGAAAGCAGAACACACAGAAATACTTGGGACTGTGTACGATATATGGCAGCTTACCTGATTGCAGTAAACAAAAGAAAGAAAAAAAACGCCATTTACTAAATTTAGCTCTCAGATTGTGCTGATATATGACAATGTGCTTGCTGTGGTGTATTTAATATCGTAAATATAGCAGAACGAACTCACAGCAATTTAAACTTGTTTTTACTGAAGAATAAACGGTATGCAACTCATAAGAGCTTTCTGTTACATGCTGTCAGATCAGGACTTCAGTAGCTGAGCATGGGAGCTGCAGCATGCTGTCTCCATATTACAACTGGGCACAATTAAAGGTGCGGTCACCAATTCCATACACAACACTTGCAAAATATAAAAAATATAAACATGCTGAGTTCATTGCAGTCATCAGCTGCATAGATTAACCATTCAGAACAATGAGGCAACGAACAAGTGAATACAGACAAAACAAACCTGGTTGTAATGAGGTAGGTCTCGGTTTTACAACAGCTGTTTAAGATTGCAAAGACTTACTGACATACCTGGTGGTCCCTGCTGGAAACATTGGTACTTCAAATGAAAAGGTTGGAAACCACTGTTCTACTCATTTCCATTACCGACTGAGCAAATTAAAAATAATTTAGGGAGAGACCCTAACCCTAACCCTTTCCTGAGATACCAGTATGTAAAAGAGCCTAGGCAATGGAACACTGTAAAGTTAACGTAGTTTTCATATGCAATTCCTCATTGGTAATGTAGTACAGTCATCCAAACCTAACAGAGTGCCTGTGCCCCTGTGCATATTCACAAGGTGTCTTGAACAGCATCTATCCTGCAATACTGAGCTCCAGAACTAATATAAGATCAATGCTCTTTCACAATAGCTTATAAATCTTTGTGAATGCTTTCAAATCAAAATTAGAGCTTCAATATAATAAATCATTGTTTCGCTCCCTGGAGTGTTTAGTCTACAGCCGCTCTCTCTCCTCTATACCTGTGTGTTGATTTGCCATTGAGCCCTGAGCAGAATGTGAATGCAACACGCTAACAAACAAAAGCGTGTTTGCTTTTCTGTCCCTGATATTGGATTGTCTGAGAAGGCAGTTCTGCATTTTAAACAGCATGGTGTTTAGTGAGCATGGAAATATATTAAAAAAAAAAAAAAAACATAATGAGTGGGGGCTGGGTGGCACAGCATTGTGTCTCAATCAAATGTCACAACCTAACCCCCAGCAGACATCACAAAACACAAATCTAGAATTGCTATATACAAGAGATACACCTATGCCTTTGAAAATACAAATCAGCATGGCTGTAGATAGAGGGAAGCTATCATGGCTTCTGTGACACGATGACTCTGTAACCAGTACCATTGTTTCGCACCATGAACAGGGTGGCAATAGAGTGCTGGGCTAACATGGGCAACCAGGACAGTCCTGATTCTCTATGACTAATGTTTAAGCTGTTGTATTGTTCTGAAGGGATACAATCTATCTACTGCTCCTAATTCCTTCAGGAAAGGTTCTGTGGACATCTGCAGCTACGTCTGTTAAGAGTTATCCCTTTTGAGACAGTTCCTTGTGAATCGTCAGGGACAGGTGTGGTCTTGGATACCAAAGCACCTGCACACCTTCTATTAAGGTTGACAGACTTGACAATTTTTATACAGGATACACTTCCGAATACAGCTACATTAAAGTATTTGTAGCTAAGAAATGTGCAGTTTTGAAAGAAACACATATTATAGCAAACATATATTTTCATTTAAAATATATTTAGCAAAACACTAGATTAACAATGTTTACAATGATGAAATGACCCAGGGAGATAACCCAAGAATAAGGCATAGAAACTGAGAGCTTGTTTCTATGAACCTAAAATTGTACCAGGTATCATTTTTTTTAAAAATGAAACACAAATGTGTTTTATATATGCTTATTTCATGGAAGTGAAAGGATGGCTAAGATTTACGGAATTATTGTATTAACTACAATCACTTTAACTCCATGTAGCTACACTGTGTATGCTTTATTAACTGCAGTTCTGTGAGGATAGAACTTTAACAGCTTTGTGACTGTACAGCGTGTGGTGATGTCAGGCCAGAATGCAGGAAAAAACACAGGCACTGCAGATACAGTGCAAATGGCGCATGCGGCGGTTTATTTTAAATAACTAAAATAAAATAAATATTTGAACAAAAAAAACTTGCTCACAGAGCGAAAATAAAGGTTTTAAATAACACAAATCTCAAACACAAACAACCCTTAAGGTCTGACTAGGCAGTAGCCTTCATGGATCCTTTAAGTTTTTAGTTTAGTTTTCTTTTCTCCTCGCTCCCTCTCGTTCACTCCTCTGAACTCCCACCTCGAGCAGGGAAAACTGCAGGGTTTTATGCAGGTGACCATCTCCCAATTAGCAACAAATTAATCACCTAATTAATTCGGGAGATGGCCTCCTTCTGCACGATTTTTTTAATTACTGGTAGAGGATGAGCTGCCAGCCACATCTCTGCCAGAACACAATTAAATTTTAAAAAAAATACATGGTGCTTCGCCGTCATATATAAATACAATAAATCATAAAACAAAAAGAAAATACAAAATATGCATAGGGATGGGGAGTACCCTGTTCTTAAATAAATACTAAATCAAAACAATAACGTGGCAGACAGCACCTCGCTCGTCCTCCACATATAAAAACATTTTATAGCAGGGCTTTGCTCTGCCCCCTTTTTAATAATGTGCAGGGCTTTCTCGTGCTGCCCTGCTACAAGCTTCATATCATTTTTTTTTGTAAGTGCTTGTATTAAATCACGCAATGTGTAACTATTGTGTAGCTAAAGTATAGTTTGTTTACCTGTATTTTGAAGTGTTTCCCTTTATAGAGTAAAGGTCAGGGGTTTCCAGTACTTCAGCACACACACACACACACACACACACACACACACACACACACACACACACACACATATATATATATATATATATATATATATATATATATATATATATATATATATATATATATATTATATATATATATATGTTGAAAAAAATGTGCAAATGCACATTGGTTTAATTTAATTATATTTGTGTTAATTGTTTTGTTAATTAATTATCCCAGGTGCAGGATATTTAAGAAAGCAGCCAGTGTGCTCAGTGCTGCTGCTGTGTGAAGGAGCCCGATTGAAGGTGTGTTCGATCGTAAGAGAAAAAAAAGGTACTGTGTGAAAGGCTTTTTTGTATGTTTTGTTTTGTTAGAGTTTGTGTAACAGGTAAACAGCTTAGCTGTCCTGTTTTATAGTTTTAGGTTCCTGTGTTGTGTGTTAGTCTGCTGTATCTCCAGTGCCTAAGAGAGAAGTCTGCTGTCTCCAGCACCTGAGGGAGAAGCTCCCCTGTCTCCAGCGCCTGAGGGAGAAGCCCCGTTGTCTCCAGTGCCTGAGGGAAAAGCAGCAAACAAGGGGGAGGAGGTGAAGAGCCCAACTACACCACAGCCCCGACCACCACCCCTGCGATACAGCCCGGTGCTACTGCGGGTGGTACCTTGTCCCTTGCTCCTGGACACCCTGCCAATCTGCCTAGACCTCCCTGCGCTAGACCTGGAGGCCAGGAGTCTGAACCATCGGCCACAGCTCTGCCCCTGGTTCCCTACTCCGGTCTTGCTGAGAACCCAGAACTCACTAGGCTGCTGCCAGACGTCGCTTGTGCTCCACGTGTTTGCTGCTTCCTTCCCCTGGGTGATTGTACATCGCTGCGCCAGTCCCCAGATGAAGACCTCTGCCCGTTGCTGCAGTTGCCTGTTCCCCGGCCGCCGCTTCAGTCATCCCTGTGGGGTCCCGTGTTGCCGGTTCATGGTCCCTCCCTGGAAGTGCCAGAGGGACCAGCCCACCCTCATGCCTGCCCGTGGAAGAGGATGAAAATCAAAGAGATGGGACTTGAGAGTAGGTGGTCTTTTAATGGTGGAGGGAGATGGCCATTAAATCTCCGGTGTCTTAAAAAGCCATGGGGAAGGATATGTGGCAGGGAGAGGTGTTCATTTCCTCCCTGCTGAAAAAAAAAATGTGCAAATGCACATTGGTTTAATTTAACTATATTTGTGTTAATTGTTTTGTTAATTAATTATCCCCTGCACCTGGCTATTATTGTAAATTAGGGCCAGGTGCAGGATATTTAAGAAAGCAGCCAGTGTGCTCAGGGCTGTTGCTGTGTGAAAGAGCCCGATTGAAGGTGTGTTCAATCGTAAGAGAAAAAAAATGTACTGTGTGAAAGCCTTTTTTGTGTGTTTTGTTTTGTTAGAGTTTGTGTAACAGGTAAACAGCTTAGCTGTCCTCTTTTATAGTTTAGATTCCTGTGCTGTGTGTTAGTCAGTGGTCAGAAAAGAGCTAGGTGTTTGTTTTGTTTTTGTGTTTATTAAAAATAGCATGTAAGCGCTTTGAAATTCCCATTTCTATGTCCTGGGTCCTGCTTTGAAAGGGGCAACGAAACGTAATGAGTTGCAGCTCAGTTACTATATATATATATATATATATATATATATATATATATATATATATATATATATATATATATATATATATATATATATATATATATATATATATATATATATATATATATATATATATATATATATATATATATACACACACACACAGTGCCAAGAAAAAGTTTGTGAACCCCAATGATGATTATGGAAATTCCACTGTTTCACCATGATAGCATTCTTGAATCAAATCCAGTCTTTTCTTAAATATCCAATAGGGTTTATATTAACCAATTCCATGTCTTTTGAAACAAAATGATGTATGAATTAAACAAACAATGAGTAATTATGATTCAGGGTATGTGAAAAAGTAAGTGAACCCTGGTTTTATTAGCACAATAAAGGGGTTAATTAGAATCAGGTGTTTAAATACACAGGTAGATCTTGGAAGGCCCCACCCTATACAGATCAGAAACTCTGTGAGTTTGGTTGTCATCATACAGGTGTGTGGAAACCCATCATGCCACAATCAAAAGAAATCTCTGAGGACCTCAGAAAAACAGTTATTGATGTTCATCAGTCTAGAAAGGGTTACAAAACCACTTCTAAGGATTTGGGGCTCCACCAATCCACTGTCAGACTACAAATGGAAAAAGTTCAAGACCACAGTCACTCTACCTAGGAGCAGTCGTCCTACCAAAATCTCTCCAAGAAGAAACCGGAAAATCATGAAGGAAGTCACATCCAAGGATCTGCAGGCCACTCTCGCCTTGGCTAATGTGAGAGTTCATGACTCAACTATCAGAAAAATACTGAACAAGAATGGAGAAAACCACTGCTCTCTAAAAAGAACATTGCTGCCTGTCTGAAGTTCGCCAAAGAGCACATAGATGATCCACAAGACTTTTGGAACAATGTTCTCTGTACAGACGAGTCAAAGGAAGAACTTTTTGGCCTCAATGAGAAACGTTATGTTTTGCAAAAAACAAACACTGCGTTCGAACAGAAGAACCTCAAGCCAACCATGGTTGGTGGTTGGAGTGTGATGGCTTGATGCTGCTTTACTGCCTCAGGACCCTGGACGGCTTGCCATCATTGACACAACCATGAATTCTGCATGGTATCAGAAGATTCTAGAGGAGAATGTCAGGCCATCTGGCCGTGAGCTGAAGTTGAACCAAAAGTGGGTCATGCAGCAGGACAATGATCCTAAACATATAAACAGATCTACAAAAGAATGGCTGCAGAAGAAGAAATTCCGCATTTTAGAATGGTCTAGTCAAAATCTGAACCTAAACCACGTTGGAATGTTGTGGCAGGACCAGAAACGAGCTGTTCATGCAAGGAAGCCCTCAAATGTCATCGAGTTGAAGCAGTTCTGTAAGGAAGAATGGGCCAAAATTCCTCAAAACCGATGAGAGAGACTGACCAACAGTTACAGGAAACACTTAGTTGAAGTCATTGCTGCTCAAGGGGGTGCCACCAGTTAGGGAATCTAAAGGTTCTCATACTTTTCACACATGCATATTGAACGTTGAATCATAAATGTTGAAAAAGTATCATGTTTTATGTTATTTGTTTAATCAGATTATCATTATCTATTATTAAGACTTAAATTAAGATCTAATAACCTTTTAGGGTTGAAATATGTGAAAATCCTAAGGGGTTTACAAACTTTTTCTCGGCACTGTGCGTATATATTGTAGCATCAGAGGGGGTCATAATATCATTCTGGGTATGAAATTAACAGAATTGAAATATACAAAGGGGAATCCAAGCCAGACAGTCTTATATATGCTTTGACACCTCAGACAGTGAACAGTACCCCTCATAAATAGAGCCGTCAGGGGTTGAAACCCCGGACCAATTGAGAACAATGGGCTGTCTTTGAACGAGAACAACCAATGAGAAACAACAACAAAAACCAGCCGCGAGACTTTCAAAGAAATTCTAGTGTGCTCTGGACAAACGAAAGGTGCTCAAAGTGTGTTCAGCTGGCCACGAGTGTCTAATTGAGCTCTCTGTAAATGAGTTGTGCTCATGGAGTGTCCACCCACAAGAAGTGGCTCGGAGTTCGGAGGAATGAAATGGAAGCTAAACTGCTCTGATGAAAGTTTCTGAGTCATGGGAGCATAATTACAACGAGAAAGGGGTTTTGAAAATACAAATGCAAAGTAAACACTTTGTGTGATAAGACGTATTCAATATTAGTATATTAACCATGTATGCTAATGATGTTTTGGTCTTGTAATTGTAATCAATGAACTATACACTATTGATGCATATCTCTAACAAATAGTCTTTCCTTTCTGTAATATTAGATTAGTTCTGCACCCCTTTTTGTTCTTAAATAACCTATTGTTTTATATTTCGTACACATGTGAATGTTGGTTATTGTAAAGGGAATCTGAATTCTACATGATCACATTGAAGTATAATGGTATGTCTCAGTTATTAACATTTGGATGTTCTTAAATAGTACACCTAGAGACTAAATGATTGACATCATGAAAGAAGGAGGTGAAGAAGTAACAAAAATACCGTCTTGCATTTTTACAGATTGTATTAAGCAAAAGAAAGTGCCAAACTACTGGATCAACACATCAGTGATACTTTACATGAGAAATGCATCAGTGATACTTTACATGAGAAATGCATCAGTGATACTTTACATGAGAAATGCATCAGTGATACTTTACATGAGAAATGCATCATTGATACTTTACATGAGAAATGCATCAGTGATACTTTACATGAGAAATGCATCATTGATACTTTACATGAGAAATGCATCAGTGATACTTTACATGAGAAATGCATCAGTGATACTTTACATGAGAAAGGAGATAAAGAGGACCTCAAGAACTACACGCCTATTAGCTTACTTCATATAATTTTTATCAAGATACTCACCAACAGATTTCAAGATAAATCTGGCACAATCAAATGAGCAAGCAGGAGTGGATTCAGTAGTGGATTTAGCACAATGGATTATCTTCAAGTTGTATGGCAAGTGATTCAAACCAACAAAGAGTACAAACTACTACTTTGCTTGGGATTCATCAACTATGAAAAAACCTTTGACTCTGTTTACACACAATCTGTATTACGGTCTCTGAATAAACAAGGAATTGAGAAAATGTACAGAGACTTGATCAGCAACGTATACAAGAATGCAACATCTACAGTAAGATTCCATAAAAAACAGCGACAAAATCAAGATTAAAAAAGAGTTTGTCAAGGAGATACAATTTCCCCAAAGCTCTTCACAGCCACCCTAGAAGACATTTACAAAACACTAAATTGGGAAAATAAGGGGGTGAAGATCAATGGCGCCTACTTGAATCACCTACAATTTGCTGATGACATCATCATATTTACAATATGCCCAGAAGAATTCCAAACAAGAATACAAGAACTACATGAGGCTAGGTTTTAAAATGAACCTGAAAAAGACTCAAGTCATGTTCAATAAACATACCACTCCACAGGCAATTGAAGTCAATGGGATCAAGCTTGAAGAAGTCAATAACTATGTATACTTAGGACAGTTAGTTTCGGCAATGGAGAACCAAATGTGCGAAATTGGAGTATGGAAAAATGTGAGCTGGGAATAACAAGGAGACAGGAAAAGGAAGGAATGCATAAGAGTGCAAAAGTGGAATTTTTCAAGAAAAGTATACGGGTAATATTCTCTTGAAATTTTTGTTTACACTTTGCAATGAAACGTTTACCCATTCGTTTCTTCAATGTTTGTCATACCCAACTACCCAATGCCAACAGTAGCAAGTCAAAACTATGTACAATAACTACAGACCTATGCTCACTGGAATCAACACCAAGGAGATCTCTTATATCTGGATCCCCTGGTTATTTGTCACATTGTAGGTCCTCCTAACCATATACTTTTATCCTTTTATAAATATATAATATATATATATAATATAATATATATATATATCTATATATATATATATATATATATATATATATAATAAATATATATATATTGATAATTTAGTACTCATGAAATGTGAGGATGAGACAATGGCACTGGCTACAGTCAACCACCTTACTTGCCAGTGCTATGAAATGTATATGAGAACACACCTCAGTGCTGACCTGAACAACCCCATCTGTCTCTCTTAAGAGACTGCCAATTGAGCTGAATTGTAGCTAATTGTTTGGTGATTTTTTTTAAACATGCCCTCTGAGGGCTACATTGAGACCACAAAACAGCATAACAAATGTCAAATGAGGACATTTACATAAAAGTTAGTGCTATGTACTGCAGTTGTTTTCACTTTTTAGGGGGATAATGTTCTTTACCAATTTGTTTCCCCTAAAACACTATATTGTTCAGCAGTGACATCTTGTGGACAAGGTAGCAACTGCTCCGGTTGATTGTGTCCTCATATATGAATACAATGTTCCATTATTTTAGGCTCTCCACCAAAAAAGATTGCTGCTTTGTTCCCCTAATCCCTTTTGAGAGACACATAGGTTTTAACCAGCGATTCATCCTATTAGAGTATCAGCTGTAGCCTAGGCTGAAACAGACACCTTGATCACAGACAGTGGAATCCATGCCATCTGTACCCTTGATATACACAAGCTCACCAGTATGTCTGGCACACTGAGATTGTGGTTTGGTTATGCATGTCAGATATGTTCACTGTAATCAATTCCAAAATTCCTCATTCCTTGTAAATATTTGCTCTTCTTTTTCTTCTAATAAAATGTGAACAAACATTCCACTCAGTCATTCTGCATTGGTAGTAAATAACATTTGTCAATCAAAATCAGTCCCACAGAGTACTGTACCTTCGAATTTAAAAATTAAAAGCATATTGGTAGTACAAACATGACAGGATAAATCTCTAAAGGGTCTTCAGGTAGATCAAGACACTGCCAGGAATCATAATGATCAAACACAAAAAGAATACACATCTGTAAATGTAATAATCAAGCCAGCAATTATTTGGGCAAATTTCATGGTTTTAGTTTTTGTGTTTACAGCTATGTTTTTCAATAGCAAATGTAGATGTAATCAAGAAGTTGTGTTATGTTACAAGTAGCTATGTTGTTCTTATTGTATTTTTTGGTTTGTTTACAATAATGCACAAAAAGTCTCAGGTTTAAATTGTAAGTAGCTTCGAATTACATTTTATTTTTTGATAATTCTGTTTTTAAAGTGCTTTTGAATTCAGGGGCTGTTCTTCAGTTCTAGTTGCCTGTCATAGACAAATGTAATGTAGATCAGCCAAGGTGTCTTTATATTAGCAAGCATCAGCACACTCTAGTGCACCACAGTGTACTGGCAGCAAAACAAAGTGACAGATCACTAAATGGTGCTGACTGTTACTAAGATCTAGCCTGTGTTACATATATCTATGGCAGGCAACTTGAACAGAAGAGCATATCCTGAACTCACACAGACTTATCAAAATAAAAATAACAAAGTATTTGAGTACAGTGGCCCCTCGCTAAGCTGGACATGTCTGGAGACAGACTGGTTGTCAGAAATAATGAGTTTAAATTAAAAAAAAGAATCGTACACACATTTATAGTTACCGTAACCTAGTTAGCACACAGTTAACACAAATTACATTATACACAACCTTACATATACTGCACACACTTAACAGAAATAAATAATGTTTTAATTTACATAGAAAATTCTACACATAGCTGCAAGTAAAATACATAGCCTACTTGCAAACTTTCTTTTCTTTGCAAAAAGCAATATTATTATTATTATTATTATTATTATTATTATTATTATTATTATTATTATTATTATTATTATTGTAGTCCACATCTTCCATTTTGAACCATTGGAGTCTATCAGTATTTTTGAGAGCTTCTTTTATTTTTAGCAGTTTAGTAGGTGTCTGTATTAGCGAGGGACTACTGTAACTGCAAGTAAAAACAAACAGGGATATTACATTCAAAGCTTCTCTTTAAAGGGGAGGCAAAGATTCCATAAACAAAGACACGACTGTGAGGTCCTGTATTAAATCTAAATTATGGCATCACCATAGCCAATGTAAAGTATAGCTATAGCACTGCCATAACATTTGATTACATGTAGGCCCAATTGCTCCAAACATGTTAACTGTTTAATAGGACCAATTAAACCTCCATCAAACTCTCAAATCAGTTAATTTTTTCATTATTTCTGTTAAACCTTGCCTTCCAGGATCAGATTTCTCCACTACTGATTTATAGACTCACGCAGCTATCAAGTAGCACATACAGTACAACACATTACTGTACATCATTACTGAACCAGATCACTACATGCTGTTCCGGCAGCCTAAAACCATGACTGGGATTTAAAATTTTAGAATTAATAGGCCAGCTGGCCAACTAATCAAATCTAATTTTCCTCCCCTCCAGCCACATTCTCACATTACTGGAATGGTGAGAACTGCAGGTAACAGGACCCTGCAACAATAGTGCCTTATTACATATAATACAGGAGGTGAACTTAGAGATCAGTCCACGTACCAAAGTACAGTAAGTCATGGAGGTTTTTGTCACAGCTAAACTGAGTGACATACAAGGATTGTGGAACCCTTGACTTTTGGGTCAATGTCAAGGAATAACTAACCAATCCACACTCTCATTTACTCAAAAGACTTTGTATGGCTACAGTTTTAGGTACTAACAGGGTTTCTGTTGTCTTTGAAGTAAATCTACAAAACATAAATAAGTCATGCTGGTCATCAGAAGTAGGCTCATCCTCTATTTTCACCTTTTTCCCAAAGTTTAACCGTTTTGGATCATATTTAGTATACATCTATGTGAGGCGAGAATGTATTAAATGGAATGTCCAGACAGTAATTTATGTGTACAGAAATAAAATAATTTATTTTTATTATCTATACACAACAAAATAATTAAACAACAAAAGAAAACAAAATGGTGTGAGGGAAGGAGTGCAGGGGTAAAATCCAAAACCGATCGTGATAACTCGTCTTTAATCGTCTTCGTGGTAAACCATACATAAACAAAAAAAGACAAAAGAAATGTTAGTGTTTTTTTTTTAAAATCCCACTGCACCAAACTAGTCTCTCCCTCCACCCGTTACTCCTCCTATTTTACTTTCGGACCAACCCCGAACACAGTAGTACGTTCCCTTTAGTATGTAATGTCCCGCCTCTGTAGTCAGTGGAACACCAATCCCCAACTGACAAGTGTCCTTATCCTTCACTTGACTCCAGTGGCTGGAATTTACATACTCGTACTTCCGCCCCTCACCAAGGTGCTGCCACTCAAAAGATGACTTTTGCCATGGTCACGAGATCTTGGTAAGGGAAGTCCCGAGTTGGTTTGATGCCATCTACTGTCGGGAGGCTGAATCACAGACCGAAATCCCTTTGACTCATCACAATCTAGTAAACTTGCTTCCTGATCATTTTTAAGGAAATTGGTTGAAGTCGACTGTGCCTGCCACCTTTCATGAAGGCTCAGTGCAAATGCACTGCTATGACTACATTGTGTGTAGAATAATGGCTGCAGATACCAGAATATACAATATGTGATACAAGTTTGTGTGGTTTTAAGTGCTAAAATTCACAGTAGTTTTCATTCTTTTGCAAAACACAAGTGATGTAATCTAGTATCAGAGAATCCAGGACTATAGTAGCTGCGAGCATCTCTACTAACTATGCATATACCTTTTGCATTTTTATCATTTAAATTGTGTTACCAATTGTTTTAATATGTTGCTGTATACTGACTGTACTATTCAGTAAAATATGCAAAATAAATGTAATTAAACTTTACACAATCACAGAGTCCAATGGTAGATAGTAATATTTACACTGCCAAAAAACTTTGTTCTAGTTTTTAAGAGCTTGGCAGCAAGTGCATTGGCTGTGCTGGTCCTCAATCAGCAGGTGGGAGGGTCTTGACCGAGTGTCCGTCAGCATAACAACATCTGGTGGAGATGGCTTGTGGCGATTGCAACGCCATGCTACCAAGGGGAGCATATACTCAGGAGGAGAGGGTCTCCTCTGCAGACAGCTATGCAACCCTGGAACTGCAAGCGGTGCTTGTGAAGGCAATGCACAGACAAGGCCGTATGAAGCAGCCGGAGTCGTTGTGTGAATACCGGCTCATCAGTGGGTTAGTTTAGGGGATAGTGATCCCGTGTAATGTATAGCGAGGGTTACGTAGTGTAGCAGGTTCCTGTTATTTTTTTTTTACACATACAAAAATCAAATTGACCAATCCTTGAAAAAAACAAAAGACCAACTAAAAAGAAAAAAAAAAATCAAACTAGAAAAAAAGCACTTATAGAGCGGGACACCTCGTTTAGTAAGGCTAGCGCTTGCCCTGTCTGGCACCTTTTATTTAGTTCTAGAAATGCGGTCGAGTTCATCTTTGCCCTTGCCCTATAATAACCCCATATCTTATATAACTTGTTTTTGTCACGTTTATATAACTTGTTTTGGTTAGAATGTTCTAGGGAAAGGAATAGTTTATTCAGAGGGCCGAGCCTCGAGGGAGTGATCTGGCCAATTACTCTCTCGCATGCAAAAGCCTAACTTGGTAAGTTATAAAGGACGGGGGTTCTCCTCTGCTCTGATGAGAGTCAGCCGTGAGGATTAGCGCGCAGTCCTGCGCGGTAATTTCTTGGAGACAGCTGCTTTCTCTTACCAGGGTCGAAGGGCTCTCCCGATCCGCTTGGAAGGGTAAGAATTAGTTCAGTTGCGTCTCATGGATTGTATTGATCTGTGATTAATATAATCTTTGTATGTAACCTTGTTGGGTTGTGTCCCATTAGGGATATCGTTATTCGCAGTATAGCATCTGTGTATGTAACTGCGTGTGTGTGTGTGTGTGTGTGTGAAATAATAAAGGACCTTTTAAAATTACTCTGTGAAGTAATTGTATTATTTACTTCCACATCAACTTCCTTTTAAATTTAAAGTAATTAAATTTCACACAACAGATAGCTCAAAAACTTTTCAAAAGTTGAACTGAACCACAAAAAGAATGTAAAATTATATTGTGTGTAAATACAAAAGGTATTTGTGAATGACAAAATTATTATAACACTTCACTTCAGTGAGCACATCCTTTAAGTTTTTTTTTTGGATAATGTATTAAGCCTTGGATTTCTGGTTCTTTGTTGTTCTTGCCATTGTTTATAATGTGTCCCTTGGCAGATTTAAATTATAGTCGGTAAATGTGGTTATACGCTAGACCAAACACCACACAGGTAGTAGCAGTCTAGCCCAGAATAAAGATGATCACTTCCTATTCCCACTTCCCATACAAGCTGATGAATAGAATGTCGACATCCATTTTATAATGTCTTCAATATTAAAGTAAATCCCACACACTTGAAACTGATACCACAGTAAAATGGAATCAAAGTGCATTGGAGCAAAGGGAAAGCATGGTAAAGCATACAGTAGTTAATAGTTAAACATTGTGAAACTTAGAGAGGTTTGGTAAAACATAATACAACAAATGGCAAACTATGGTAAATGCTCATTAAAACCATGGGAAAGCATGGGGAAACTGCAAAATTTAACATGGTACACCATGTGCTACCAAGTGGAGAAGTAACTTCTGCTTTGAAAATGTATTCCTATCTTCTCCAGCCCAGATGCTGGGCCATGAGCCAGGTAATAAAGTTAATTTGCTCATATAGTTAAAAATATTCTCAGATAAAACCACGTTTCCACAAAAAAAAAAAAAAAAAAAACTGGTGGAACATTTTATTTGTATCAGTTACTGCAGCCCTAGCTGGTGGACAGTTCTTATTAAATCTGATGTGGGAATGTGGTATTGATTGGATTAGAATGTGCATATAAACTAAGCCAGCTTTTGCTCATTTACACAATCACAGATAAAGGTCTAAAAACACCACATTCAGCCAATAGGAATTCAGTGTGCAGAGTGAGACAAAGAGTCAGAGGAGTGCAGGGATTTTCTTCTCATTGCACTACAGTGGACCCTACTGGCCAGCCCCTGGTGAGCTCAAGCATACACCTGCAGGTGAAAAAGAGGAAATTGGTCAACCATGTACATATTTTCCAAAAATAGATGACTTGTATATTCACAGTGGATAGAAAAGGGAAGGGAGAGTTTACACAGGAGAAAGGGGTTCAAGCCAGTCTAAAAAAGTCCCAGCCTGGTGAGCAGTTTAATATTCCATGCGGCTATCTGCTGTTACTTGAATCTTGTACGCTGTGTCTGCAATGTAAAATAAATATGTTTATTATATATCATAGTGGAGTTAATGAATAAAATGGCAGTCTGCCCTTTTATTGCAGCAGCGGAGATGAGTAGGCGCTTGATGAATGGGGCAATTGCGCTCGGCTATAATTAAACCAACGCATGGCTTCACTCGTAATTGATTTTTAATACCCTAATAGAAAATAAATCACATATGCAAAGCAGGATTTAACCCCATTTCTTACATGACAGCGGAGATGGCCAGGGAGAGATGCTCAGATGTCACTGTCAGGCTGACAAAGAAAATGTGTTGCTGATGTGACATCTATGGATAGCTGCCATTATAGCTGAAGTCAGTGATTATGTATCAGGCAAAGCTTTCAGAAAAATGCGCTAAAAATATCTATCAGAGAGATCTAATGTTGCATCTCCATCTAAACCATAAAACCAATCCCAGTATGATCTCATTCATATCTCAAATTTGATATGCAATCTAAAATCTAAAGTTCATATGGAGCTAACACAAAGGTCCTGTGTTTATAATTCCAATTTAGAAATCAAAGCAGTGTTTGGCTCTTGCTCTGTCTGCTACGGTCAGTGTTGTGTGTTACGGATTCTGTCCCCTGTGGGTGTGATGAAATGAGGTTAAAAGCTCTATAACCACAAATGCAGATGAGTCTGCATAGGGGTTGAGCTGCTCACTTGTGTGGTCGCTGGTTAGCACTCAGCCTCTGCCATGTTAGACTATCAATAAAAACAAATGGGACAGTACCAAATAGAAGCATAACATTAGTTTCAAGCAGGTTTGAAAGCGGGAGATTGTGTCCCTACTGCTACAAGTATGTATGTGTATGTAACAACGCTTACCTATGGAAGAAGTTAGTAAAGGTGAATATAATTGTGGGGCACTGCAATTATATTTCAATGCAAGGATATTCAAAAAGATGACTTGTGAGCTCCGCAATATGTCTCACTTGACCTAGAGGTGAAGGCAGAACTTTCAGCATTTCGTTTTTTATGGCTTGTCTATATGTCTCTTTCAGCCCAAAAGGTTTAATAGCTCTATATGTTGTAAACAATGGAACCAATTTCATTCTGCTTTAATTTGGAGCTTTGGCGTCGGTTCAAACCATGTGTTTCTGCTTCATTGACGGTAATGTGCGAAGCAGTTTGCTCTATAATTAAGCAATAATTTGTTAATTGTACACTGCACTTAAAAACAAACCATTGATATTATACACTGCCCCTTTAATTCTTTGACTGCCAGAGCAAGATGGTGGCCAAGAAGAATCTGTCAAAAAAAAAACGCCCCTTTCGCACACAACACTCCTCTTGTCACTTCTCTTTGAGGCACGTGCCCTTCCTTCTCAGGTTCTGTGTTACATAGGTGCCATAGCGATGAAATGTTTGGTAATATTATGCGCTACAGAAATCAATAGCTATAGTGTATCGTGACATATCCTATGCAATGGAGCAATGTGAGCTCAACCAGACAGCCCTGCCACAATGCCTATTTAGGGATTATCAAAGGCGTAGGTGTTTAAACATCAGGTTTTATGCAATACCTGGATGTGGAACACAAGTGCAGTAATGTGTTCAGCCTTGCTTCTTTTATAGCATTCCTGAGATTAACTAGTGTGTTTCTCATCATAAAATTGCATTCCAGAGGAAGGTACACCTATTTACTGGCATGCTGGAGCAGCTCCCAGCAGCAGCATTTTAAGCATTTAAAGTTATTCAATATTATGTTAATTGTGCATGCTGGACAATTGTACATTTTAATGAAAGATATCTACATTGTAAACATGTTTTTGGAAATGACTGCAACAAGAGGGTACTTATTTTCTAACCACCGTAATTCGTTTCGTAATTACTGAGCTGTTTGACGATTGTAGGAAAAATGCAGCTGAAATGGAACAGTTACTGATTAATAAAACATTAGGATGCTTAAGCTGGTACCCTTACTCAAGGCTCTACAACCTTGCCTCAGTTTTACATTACATGCCTTGCCCTGTTGAACATTTCTCAAAGATACTGTGGTATACAAGTTTCCTGCTATACCTGCAGCAAAAGGAGGTTATGGATGTAATCTGAAAGTTAGGCTAATGAGTTTATAACAGTCTTGGTAGTTGATACGAGACTGATATACCACAGTTCTCTTAACAAAAGTAGTCGTCTTCTTCTTTAGAGTCACTTTGTATATAATGTTCTGTTTTGGTCATCCCACCCTGGTGACTTTTTAAAACTGAGACATTTGAGACACCCCTGTGGGCTTCAATACAGATCTCAGACATGTCTTATCTCCAGTTACTGCTGGTGCACAAGAGTGTAAACATGTATGTGTACTCCAGCTCCTCTCTCAGTGAATGTAAGAAATACCATATCTGTTCTATGTGGTATTTCCCACTGGTGTATTTCTTATACACTAGGTTAGTGTTGCAGTGAGACAGGCTACTTGTTGCATTCGGTACTTGGAGCTGTTTGATAGCTAGATTCAGCCACAACAGAAAATTATATAAAGTGAATCTAAACAAGATTACATTAGTTAAAGGGTACATAAGGATCTTTTTATTGTATTGTGTTACATGTTCCCAAGTGTTGCTACAATTTTTAAACTTTTAAATTGCATTCCCTGCCTCAATATGTACCCGCATGGACCTCTCAGAACTACATTTCCCATTATCCTCCTGCTCACATATGTAACTGAGATGGATTTACCAGTGAGCCGGTGGATGTTGGGAAATGTAATTCTGAGAGGTCTATGCGGGTACATGTGAAGCCATCTTGAGGTAGGGAATGAAGTTTAAAAGTTTAAAAAAGTGGTCAAAATGTAAAAAATAAAATAAAATAAAACAATACAAACACCTTATGTAAACAGTTGTAGCAACACTTGGAAAAATAACAAATAAAATAAAAATGTCCTTGTGTACCCTTTAAGATGACTGATATTTCATGCTTGTACCCAGTTACCCTTTAAATAAAATTTTCTTAAACACTAAAAGAAACAACATAAAATCTGAATCAATAATGGTCTTGTCACCCTACATCTTACAGAGTCATCAGTAAAGTCTGCTCAGAGGACATCAGTGCCATTGCACTTCAACCTACAAGACAACGATTTCAAACTGGACGCATACATATCAGTTTTATATGCAACTAATACCCTCACTGAAAGAAACACTAAAGAACTGCAGTGGCACAACCAATAACAGATAGCCCATTCAGAATTAACAAAATAACACCACTGTACCAGAAAACATTTCCCACTTAAGACCTCACTACGATCATCCCCACCCTCTCATCATTTTATTTGTATTCCCTAGTGTTTTTATTTTATTTATACTTTTCTCTTCTCTTTTTCATTCTTGGAAGTACAATGTCTCATTGTGGAAAATGAACACACAGCCACATATCTTAATGGGACCATTTAAAATAGTTTATATCGTGAATCTCAAACCACTTGAAAAAGACTTCTTTTAGAAACATTGTCATTGAATTTAAGTGTCTTTCAGTATTTTTAAATTCATAAATGTTATAGTTATGGATGATAAAACATGTAGTTTACAGACACCATGATGATATATTTGTATGCATGTGAGACCCTGCTGCTTTAACATCTTCTAAGATATGGATACTGGGACACATTATAGTGTTTCTTGGCTTAGTATAGACTGGCCTTCTCCTGTCAGTGTTGGTTCAAATCCATTCATGAATGCATAATGGATAAAGCATTGGTTTGACGCAGTCAATTCAACTTTGTGCATCATGCCATACATATAAATCACTTTGCTATGCTTTGGGGCATGTAAATCAGCTATATAAATGTTAGATTATAATGTGGGAACATGTGTTATTGATTATAACGATTTTGTCAGTGTTGCCCTCCCTCAATTTTAAAACTTAGGTCTAAATGTCGTTTTGGTCATGTAATCACAGGAGCAAAAGATATGCAGAAGGCAATTTCATAAAGAGATTTTATTACAAGCATATTGATTGCATGCTTGGAATATCAATAAACGTGTTGTCAAAAATGTGATGATTGGATACAAGGTCGATCTGCCAATTAAGACATTCATAATTACAGCTCCAGGGTCCCATATTAACTAGATACATATGATTCCTTCGTGTTTACAAGTATACGTCTTATTTCTTTATAGCTAACACAGTATTTAATCATTTTTATTTCTTGTAACCAAAACCCTGGCATGGGTTCAACATTACTTTTTCACATATGAATAAGGGAATGAGGACACATTTGTAATTTGACAATATAGCTATTGTCTGTTTGGAGTGGTAATAAACCTATTGGCTAGATATCTGTTGCTTTCAGTTAACCATCTAGCAGAGCCTATAGAACAAAGACTATGCAAACACTTTAGCTTATCAAATCCAGATGGCTTGAGGCTTTTTAAAACATTGCCATTGATGTCATCTTTGTATTTGGTTTTCTTATAGTGTTTGTATAATAATAATAATCAAGTGGTAGTGCATAGTTACAGTGGGAATATTTACACACATGCAATAATTTCCAGGGTTACTATCTA
Source organism: Polyodon spathula (assembly GCF_017654505.1). Lineage (NCBI taxonomy): Eukaryota > Metazoa > Chordata > Actinopteri > Acipenseriformes > Polyodontidae > Polyodon > Polyodon spathula. The sequence goes on from NC_054544.1 coordinate 44,265,914, forward strand.
TTTATTTATTTATTTATTGCATGTTTTAAACATGACAATCACTGTTTCATGTGTTGAATTCAGCAGTGATTCAGATGAGGGTATATTTACACTATTTGGGTTAGCTTTGCTCTGTTACTGCATAACAACTTAACGGCTATCTGTGCTCTAAATGGAACAACATTAAGCTTTGTTAAAAGTGATGTAAACTAGGAGGATATTGGTAGGCGCTAGGTGGTCACACATGACAGATGTTTGCAATGTTTCAGTAGTGGTCCATATTGAACCTGGGTGAGCATGCTATCTTTCCCCTGCAACCTAAAACAGGTCAAACATTCTGGTTTCCTGAGTTGCCCTCTTTTACATCAGTTAAAATCACACACAATTACTTGAATATCCTTGAATATCCTGCAGCAGCCAAGATATGGTGAGCCAAGACCTGAGTAACGTGCACACAAAGACATGCCACAGCTTACAAACACACTCCATACTGAACTCTGCTTAGTGATTAAAAAAGCAATCTAAGAAGTACATTTATCCAGATGACGGATGCTGTTCACTTTTGTTTAAAAAATAAAATGGAAAGCATAATGGTTCATTGGCACACATCTAAGGACAAATACAATCTGTGTGTTAAGCTACTGTACTTAAAAGTAGAATGCAGTTTGAAAGACACCAGCCTGTATTATTTTACAGTATTGTCAGAGCTCTTCACTGTTTTCTTATCTATTATAGATGTTGGCAGCCAGTTTCTGCAATGTTGCGCTTTCACACATTCTATTAAGCCAAGGGGTTTCTGGAGAAATGGATTTGTTCCTCCTGTGGATTAGTATGGCTTCAATGTAGGAGCAAAAACAGTGTTAGTGTCAATGTAAAAACTATGACATGTACCACACAGACGTGAAGCTTATTTAAACACATCTTTTAATATTTGAAGATTGAAAATATCTTACATTTTCGCAGCTCTTCGATGAAACTTTAAAGAACCAATTTGTGTGCATTTTCTTATCCTTTTTGTTATTATATCTCCAACAGAAGGCCTTGCACACACTCTGCACCAGAGATTCTCAGTATATTTGTTTGGGGACCCCCCCATGAAAACCAAGGAAAGGCAAATCACAAACAGGGAAGATAACCTTATCTGCTATGAGGTACATTGTTTGTAAATATCAGAAGTTCTTAAAGATTTTTTTCCCTGTACATTTTGAAGTATACATAGAGCAAATCATGTGCTTGTGTAGCTCGCACGGCCATTAAAGCCAGATTTACAAGTTCCATGTGCAACTCTTATGACTGGTTTCACGTAACACTAATGTTAGACCACCTACAGTTATAGTGGTTCTCAAAAGTATTCACCCCCCTTGGACTTTTCCACATTTTATTGTGTTACAACATAGAATCAAAATGGATTTAATTAGGAGTTTTTGCCACTGATCAACACAAAAAAAATTCCATAATGTCAAAGTGAAAAATAAAATCTACAAATTGTTCTAAATTAATTACAAATACAAAAGCATTTACCCCCTTGAGTCAATATTTGGTAGAGGCACCTTTGGCAGCAATTACAGCCATGAGTCTATTTGGATAAGTCTCTACCAGCTTTGCACATCTGGACACTGCAATTTTTGTTCATTCTTCTTTGTAAAATTGTTCAAGCTCCGTCAAGTTGGACGGGGACCTTTGGTGAACAGCAATTTTCAACTCTTTCCACATATTCTCAATTGAATTGAGGTCCGGGCATTGACTGGGCCACTCCAGGACATTGACCTTTTGTTTATAAGCCACTCCAGTGTGGCTTTGGCGGTATGTTTGGGGTCATTATCCTTGCGGAAGATGAATCTTCTCCCAAGTCCCAGGTCTCTTGTAGACTTCAGCAGGTTTTCCTCCAGGATTTCTCTATATTTTGCTGCATCAATTTTGCCCTCTATCTTCACAAGCTTTCCATGCCCTGACACAGAGAAGCATCCCCATAGCATGATGCTGCCACCGCCATGCTTCACAGTAGGGATGGTGTTCTTAGGATGATGTGCGGTGTTAGGCTTGCGCCAAACATAGCGCTTAGCGTTGAGGCCAAAAAGCTCTATTTTGGTCTCATCAAATCATCTTCCACTTGGTCTCAGAGTCTCCCACATGCCTTCTGGCAAACTCTAGCCAAGATTTGATTTTTTTTTTCATATGCAGTGTTTCTATATGCAGTGTCTCCCAGCTCAGCTGTGGAAGACTGTAACTCCTTTAGAGTTGCCAAAGGCCTCTTGGTGGCCTTCCTGACTATCTCATCAAGATACTCAGTTTTTGAGGACGGTCTGTTCTAGACAGATTCACACCTGTGCCATATTCTCTCCATTTCTTAATAATGGACTTTACTGTGCTCCAGGGGATATTCAGTGCCTTGGAAATGTTCTTATATCCTACCCTTGATTGGTGCTTTTGAAGAACCTTATTCTGGATTTGCTTTGCTTTGCTTTTCCTTCGTCTTCATGATGCAGTTTTTGTTAGAAAATGTACTATCCAACTGTGGAACCTCCCAAAGACAGGTGTATTTAACCTGAAATCATGTGACACACCTTAATTGCACACAGTTGGACTCCATTCAACTAATTATGTGACTTCTAAAGACAATTGGTTGCACTAGAGCTTATTTAGGTGTGTCATAGCAAAGGGGGTGCATACTTATGCAATCAATTATTTTCTGTTTTATATTTGTAATTAATTTATAACAATTTGTATATTTTATTTTCACTTTGACATTATGGACTTTTTTTGTGTTGATCAGTGGCAAAAACTCCTAATTAAATCAATTTTGAATCCATGTTGTAACACAATAAAATGTGGAAAAGTCCAAGGGGGTGAATACTTTTGAAAGCAACTATACCTTTGGAAATATATTCCAAAATCAGTGCTAATCAGGTTCTGTGAAAACAGCTGTGTATGCCCTTTAATAAAGAAAAAGGAAACGGCAAATTGTCAGAATAAAATGATTCATAAAAAAAAAACTACTTTTGTTTTCGGAAGGAATCATTGAACTGCTGTTCTTAGCATCTGGGTCATTTTACAATTAGAGTGTCTTTTGGATAAAACAACTGGTTTTACTCAAACTAACTGATGCATTATGTATTAAGAAATTCATATTCAAACTTACATTTTTTTATTAGTTTAATTTGTTTACATGAGAAAACAGGATACATCTACACACGTATGTATGATATTACAGGATAATGTATATCACGTAAAAATAAATAAATAAATAAATAAAGTAAAATAAAAACCCTGACAAAGCAGCAGTTTATGTAACTCGTCCAGAATTTCCAAGATCTATTATAGGGTAGATTGGGATGTATTTTATAATTTGTACTATTTGTTTCTAAATTATATGTTCTTCGCTATACATATCCGTTAAATTACAGGACATTTTTTCAGCATTTCCAAGTATGAACGAAGCCGTAAGTCCCCAGTAATTTTGCAATATCCATCTTTGCACAGATTTGTCCCATGACTTGTCACTGAAATAGTTAAGAAGACACATCTTTGGGTCCTGCAGTATTACTTCTCCAGTAATCTTAGTTAAAGAATCCACTCCCATGGACCACAGTTCACCAGTTTTGGACAAGACCACACCATATGAACAAATGCGCCACCTTTTTGATTACAGTGCCAGCACATGCTAGAGTCCCTCACCCCCATTATATTTAACCTTCTGGGTGTAAGATACACTATATGTATAAACTTATACTGTATTAGTTTATTTCTAACTGATTTTGATATTTGATGCAAATCCTTCCATACCCTGGACCCGGTCTCATGGGTGAATTGTTCTTCAATAAATTTTTCCCATATTTTCTGAATTGGGTTACATATCATGGGGTTTGGGTTTAGTTTTTTGTAAATATGGAATGCAATGTGTGAGTTTCTCTCTATAATTTCCATTAAAATAATTTCTAATTCGGTGGTTTTGGGAGTTGCTATTCTTTCTCAGAGTAATTTGGTAAGTTGAGATCTAATTTGTGAGTATAAGTAGAAGTGTTTGTTTGATATATTATATTTATGATTTAATTGTTGAAACAACATTATTGCTTCATCTTCAAAAATATGTTTTAGTTTGGATATACCTTTGGATTCCCGGAAATCATTCTTTAAAGACCAGCCATTACATACAATACCACCACTCCACCATAAAGGAGTACTGGGGAACCGTGAGCCTTCATATTTCAGAGCTTTATATAAGCTTCTGGCAATATCACATGAGTACTTTATAACTGGTTTATTTATAGATTTCCAATATTTAGGGGTGAATCATAGAGACTTTAAGGATAAGTTACATCTCTTTTCTTCCAAGACCTCCTGCTCTATAACCCCCCACCACTCTGATCAAGTTTTGTATCATAAGCCCATTTTAATGGATAGCTTGCATTAAAAGAGATACCATATTTATAAAAATCTGGGAAACCCAGACCCTCTTATCTCTATCCATTGACAACTTCAGCCTGCTAATTCTAGGAACCTTTACTTTCCACAAATCATTATTTTTTTAAACCAATTTCCATGAAGAGGTAGTGGTATAGCACCAATTAGAAATGTTATTATTGGCAAGATATTAATTTAAATTGTATCTACTCTACCCCAGAATGTCAAAGGTAGATCCTTCCATCTGTCTAAGTCCTCTGAGGCTTTCTTAATCATATTGGACATATTGTATGAACCTATCTATCTGTGGTTTTAAAGTTACAAAAAGATATTTCATTCCATGACGGGCCCATTTAAAAGATAGTGAAGCTAAGCTGCTTTTATGACAATGACCATTTAACGGCATTGCCTCTGTTTTCCCCCAGTTAATTTTGTACCTAAAAAGTGTATAAAATAGTCAATTAGTTCTAATGCATATTTTAAAGATGTTTGTGGCTGTTGTACTGTTAATAGTATGTCATCTGCATATAATCTTATTGTGGAAGGGGTGTGGGTAATTCACTGACCAGGAGACAGACAGGTGTACTTGGAAACACCACACAGGTGCCCAGTTTTATTTTAGACAGGATCTTATTTTTCTCCGGCAGAGGGCACTGTTGATCGTGGGCTGCCTATCAACGATGATAGACAGCACCACGGAAATACCACAGCTGGTACACAAACAGCAAATGCACTCGCAGGTGCTCAAAGAAATAATAATGAAAACAGAAGGCGAAAAGAACAAGGGAAAACAAAACAGTAACAAAACTACAAATAAAAGGTGCTGCACTCGGCAGCGTTATCCCGGTCGCCACTACCCGCACGACCCGGATCACCGTCCTACTCTATCGGCTATCTAACCTGCTCTTTCACAATACACCGGGGTCTGCCCAAGGATTTCCCGCTCTCTCTCTCTGTGAATCTTTATTTCTCTCCCGGCTGATTCCCGGGTCCCTAATCAAAGCTTCCGCACTCTTAGCGCGTCTAAGTGGGCTGACGTGAGGAAACAGCAGATCGTTATTTTATAGGACCAACAATCACCCAAGACCCGCCTCTCAGCCATTCAGAGAGGGGGAAAGTCCACACACCCACTTTCCCACCTCCCCGTGTCACTGCCATGACTCACAGGCGGTTGTTGGGCGACTGCCGCCCTCTTCCTGCAGCCCGTGAACACGCCAGCAGAGTCAGTACAGATCTCTCCCTGTTACACTTATTTTAATAAGATTCCTATAATATCTAGATTTAATCTTATCAAGCATGCCAATGGTTCTAGGGATAATACAAAAAGTAATGGAGGAAGCGAACAGCCCTGGCGGGTACCCCTTTCTAGAGAGAAGGCGTCAGACAGCATACCTGGCCTTTGGTGATCTATATAATAATGTTATAAGGTGTATAAAATTGGGGTATCTAATGTTTTAAAGAGATATGTCCATTCATTGCGGTCAAACGCCCCCCAGCATCCAGAGAAACCGTAGCCTCAGGGCATGCACCCCTCCCCCCAGCATAATGCAAAACATGCAGCGATTTTCTCATATTATCCGCTATTTTTCTGTGTTTTACAAAACCAATTTATCCCTGTGTATTAATTTTGGAATTAATAAGTCTAACCTTCCTGCCAATATCTTATCATATATCTTAAGGTTAAGATTTAATAATGAAATTGGTCTATAACTTCCTGAATCTTTAGTATCTTTATTTGGCTTTACCAATATAGTTATTATTGCAGAGTGCATTGATCTAGGGAGATCCCCCCTCTCCTGTGCCTCAGTGTATAGTTTTAATAATTTATCCGCCAATGACTGTAAAAGTTTTATAGAAATTAGCTGTGAGTCGGTCCTCCCCAGGTGCCTTACCACTTACAAGTGCATGGATTGCCCTAACCACTTTCATATAAGAGATTTCTACCTGAAGTGATTCTCTGTCATTTTCTGAAAATTTAAGGAAGTTTATTTTTTTTAATGTATCCATATCAGTCATAGTGGGATTAATTTCACATTCATAAAGATTTGAGTAGAATTCTTTAAACCTTTCATTAATATTGTGGGGACTTTTTAGAAGTCTTTCATCATGGTATAATTCAGGATGTAGTTTCCATTTGAAGTCTATAGACTAGTAATCTACCGGCCTTGTCACCGGGTTTGAAATATTTACTTTTCAAGTGAAACAAGGCAAATTCTAGCTTTTTATTTAATAAATCACTAAGTTTTGTACTATTTAATAATTCGGTATAAATCTTTTCATCAATGGGATTTGCTTTATTTCAAGATCTGTCAAGTTCCCAGTAAGTTTGCAAATTTTTTTGGTTTCTTACTTTCTTTTGGTGAGCTGAATATCTTATAAACCACACTCTGCATGTAGCTGTATATGCTTCCCCCATACTGTTGCAAATGTGTCAACAGAATCAGTATTTACATCAAAGAAATGTTTTGTTTCAGTTGCAATATACTCCACAAATTCTGGACTCAGTAAACAACTCAGTTCTCTGAAAGAGAAAATAGCCATCAACTAATGGGTATCGCCATCAGGTGATAGGATTATGCTGAGCTTAATATAAAAGCTGCCTTCAGGCCTCCATAGCTCTGACGTCAGCGCCCCGCCCCTCGGGTGCTGAATGACTATGCAGAGCGTAGGAAGCTCAGTCTCTTTTGCTTCAGGCTGCAAGGTCTACTGAAGCTACCTCGCTGCTTGATGGCTATTTTCTCTTTCAGAGAACCGGGGTTGCATCCGTAACCTTATGTTCTCTTTCAATTCGAAAATAGCATCAACTAATGGGTACTGTGTACGAAAGCAGTCAAGAGGGAGACCATGCGGCAGTAGGACAGAATCTGTCTACATGTAAAAAATATTACAATGCCTGGCCCAGCGTTATAGAACCATAACACACAAACAACTGTTCAGTGTGTCTGACACCCCTTGTACGGTCAATATAGCACCTCAATGCCTGCACTGGGCAAAGCATGTGCAACCGTTGGTCCTCCAGAAAAGAGAAGGGAGGAGGATGGAATGCCATTAACTCCACAGATTGGTTCATGTGGAACGGATATATTACTTTCGGCATAAATGCCGAGTTTGGCCGCATGGAGACTAGACCCATCTCCAGCGAAACAAGTGCAAGAAGGGTGTACTGAAAGTGCATGTAGCTCGCTCACACGTTTTGCAGAAGCAATAGCCAGCAAAAACACAGTTTTTATGGAGTCACAGTCTCCACAGTGTGGAGTGTCTCAAATGGGGCTTTTGTAAGGGCTTCCAGAACCACATCAAGGCGCCACGGGGGGAGGCTAGATGTCCTGGGAGGATGCAGCCTCCTTGCACCATTAATAAATTGGGATGACAGGAAATGGTTTCCAGGCGATAATGGTTGGAGGCATCTGTGGTGATTACTTCCCTTCGGAAGATTGGATACATGGTTGTGCCCTGACGAAGGTTGGAGGGGATCCTCCACCAGCGCAGGGTTCTCCAGCAGGACTGGGATATCACCAGCCTGTGATGTCTGTCTCGTTGCGGGTGAAGCGCAAACGAGTTGAACCAGGCCTGGAAAGGCCTTTGGTGGGGAAGACCCAAAGGAAGGGCCTGCGAGGCAACAGCCATCAACCCCAACATGCACTGACACAGCACCATGCTTACTGTCTCTCTCAACCTGAATAGGGAGAGGCAAGACTCTACTGTGGTAACTCTCTGAGTTGTTAATGTGGCCTTCATTGACTAGATGGAAGCCCAGAAAATCCGATTGCTGGCTTGGCTTTAGTCGGCACTTCTACAGGTGAATCCTGAGACTGAGCCGCTGGAGATGGTCTGTGACCAACGTCGTATGTGCCAAGGCTTGCTCCTGTGACTGAGCGCAGATGAGCCAGCTGTCTAGATAATTCATCAGTCGAACACCCTGAACCCGCAGGGGAGCCAGAATGGTGTGAGGAGCAAGGGACAGGCTCAGGCTCAACAGTCGGAATGGGCGGCCGGTGAACCGGCGGAGCCATGGTGACATGGGCCGACAACATACTCATCATGAGTGACTGTTGTCCCATCACCACCTCCATAAAATGACCAATCTGGTCCCTTAGGGGGACCTGGAGCACGTACGCTTTCGCGAGGGAGGTGAACACTCCTTAAGAGGCGAATGCCGAAGCTGCCCCACTCTTCTGATAGGTGAGCAAGAGCATCGCCCGAGAGACGGGGAGGGTGACCTGGATAGCTGCAGGCAGGCAGGAGACGATGCTGTACCACCTGAAGGGGGAACAGATTCAGAATGAGATCCCAGCCCCACAGTCCTGTTGCCTCTAGCCTTTAGGATCCGCCATCCGCCTCTGGAACTTCCCGCAGATAGTGTAGAATGCTGTGTCGGACAGAGCCGAAGCAGCATGTTCTGGACCCAAGCATGAAACATAGAATTCATACGGGTCCTCTGAGGGCATGTTCTGGCTACAGGAGCTGCATTCATGGAAATCCGGCATAGTGCAGCACTTGCCACTCATCAATTTCTCTCTCACTTCACTGAGACAGGTCACAGATTGCTTCATGCTTTCTTGTCCAAATTTGGGTGACCTTCAAATTTATTTTCATCCACAGTAAAATCGTGCTTTCGAGCATTATTAAGAGTGCTCTCGCCTGATTCTCCCGTCAGTTTACTGACTAGAGCTGGTTTCGACCCATCGTGCGAGATTGGCGAGCTGCCATTACTTTTTTTCACTACACGAGGCTTTGTGTAGTGTGATATACCCTGTTGGGAGCTGTTGTGGTGCTGTATGGAGACTCCGCGGGCTCACGGCGCTGTCCTCTACGCCAATTTAATCAGTAACGAGACCAAAAAAAAAAAAAAAAACAGCTCGGGCCTAGTGCCCCTCTCAAGCCTCGGGCTCTCCTAGTGCAGCTGCGCTTGCCCTCGGCAACCACCGTAGTTTTCCCACCGACTTTGAGGCTGAGAAATACAGTCCCTACCCGGCTTCCATTGACTCGGCACCGGTGTAAACATCTTTGCTGCCACCTACAGCTCGGCACCGACCCTGCCTACTGACCTTGGAATAGGTCAACTCGGCACCGACTGTTTGGCACCGACAGTGCTCTCTTCGATGCCGATCCTGGGTCCTCCGCTGGGTTTCACCAGTGCGACCAATGTGCGGCAAAGCTGCTCAGGCAGGACGAGCACCGGTCCTGCGCCAGATGCTTAGGGCCAGAACATGCAGTCTAAGCACTGGCAGGTGAGCTTGACTTCTCTCCGTGTAGGAAGTTCTCTAGAAGAACTGAGTGCTGGAGAGTAACACTATGCCCAGCGGAGTATCTCTCCCTGAGCGATGAGAATGAGATCTGTGGTCCAAGGGCCTCCACAGAGGTCCTCTAGGACCCCCCCCCCCCCCTTCCCCTCCCACCCTCCCACTGCAGTAACCAGAGAGCTCTCTTGCACATAAAAATTAACCTCCCCTTCCGCACTACCGGTACAGAGGCAACCCAGCATCTCCACCCTCGGCCTCCAGAACAGCAGAGTCTCTGCTGCACACTGCAGGAGCCCAAGAAGCGGGCCTAGGCAATTTCTCACTATCAGGGACATGGTCATGGTATTGGTGCAAGGTTCCACCATCACCAAAGGAGATAAGGACCCAACAAGTCTTGCAGGACAACAGATGCGATGCTTAGGAAAGCGTATGCATCGGCGGCACTGTCAGTCTGAGCAACGAATGCCATGGCTATACTGGTGCTCTACCAGAACCAGTTAGCAGAGAGGCTGCAGGAAAGGGCTACAGAAGCAGACTCAGGTGAGCTCCAGGCGGTAGAAAAGGCGATGACTGACCTAATGGGGGAGTTAGGCCAGGCATCAGGGAGGTCGCTGGCAGCGTTGATGGCCGCTCGCCGGCATTTGAGTCAAGCCAAGTTCGTGGAGACCGAGAAGGTGGCCTTACTGGATGCCCCCATTACACCTGGGCAGACAACTGGGGCGACCTTTGAAGTAGTCTTGAGAAGTCCCACAAGGCCATGGAGGTCGACTTCAAGTTTTCGCGCCTTCTGGTTTACCGTAAGAGCCCAAGATGGAATTCACAGCCTGCTGGGGTAAAATGGTCTGAACACAGCCCTCCATCCCAGAGTAGACAAGCAGGCAGAGGCACTGCCAGTGGTAAGAGACCACCAGAGGGCAGGGGTAATTGGTTCTCCGGCTGGAGACCAAGGTTGGGGCCTAAGAAAGAGTCGTCCCCTCCCAAGCCTAAGGGAGACCGCCTCCGAGGTGCCCCGGCTGCCACCTAACCACCCCACAACTGGACTGACCAACGGCAACGACCCATGGCAAGGCTGCACCCAGGACTCCTGGGTGCTATCGACAATGAGACATGGATACGCTCTATAATTCCGCATAGGTCCGTCACCCTTCAAGGGTGTGCTCCTCACCACCGTCGAACCAGCGAGAGCGATACTCCTTCAAAAGGAGATCGCCAATCTTCAACAGAAGAACGCTGTACACCTGGTAAGTCCAAGCGATGCCCTCAGTGGCTTTTACTCCAAGTACTAAGTTGTTGGGGCTGATGGCAGCAGCCTCGAGAATCCTTCCACTAGGGCTGCTGAGAATGTTCCCGCTTCAAGCCTGGGTAAATACGCTCAAGGTGCACCCGGTCTGAGATCGGTACCAGCTTGTGCGAGTGTCCAGACAATGCTGAAAGACACTGGAGTGGTGGCTCTGTCCCGGCAAACTGCGCTTCGGCTCTACCCTCAGATCCCCCCCACAGAAAGGAAGTGGTCACTACAGATGCCTCCAGCCTGGGCTGGGGAACGGTCTGGAATGGGAGAGGAATAAGAGGTCAGTGGAAGGGACATTGGCAGCAAGCGCACATAAATGCCTAAGAGCTGCAAGCAGTGAGCCTGGCATTATCCCATTTTCTCCAGCAATTAGCACACAACCATGTGCTGGTCCGAACGGACAATACCACAGTGGTAGCCTATATAAACCACCAAGGTGGCCTGCACTCACTGGGTCTTCACCATGCATCACACAGACTCCTGTCCTAGACACACAGAAACTTGCGTTCCGTCAGGGCAATTCACCTCCCCGGTTTGGACAACAAGGCAGCAGACCAGCAGTCAAAAAGAGATCCAGACAGCTCAGAGTGGAGACTGCATCATCAAGGGGTGAAACAGATTTGGGAGAGGTTTCGACCTGCACGAGTTAACCTCTTTGCCACAGCCAAGTCCACTCATTCCCCCTTGTGGTTCTCCATGGAGAGAGATGGGGTCCCCCTAGGAAAAGACACGCCAGCTCACCCCTGTCCACAGGGGCTATTGTATGCGTTGCCTCCACTACCATTATTACCCCTGACACTAGAGAGTATCAGGGTGGAGAGAGCACAGGTTTTGCTGGTTGCACCCAGATGACCGAGACGTCCCTGTTTTGCTCTCCTCTCCGACTTGTTGTCGGATCAGCCGTGGCAGCTCCTGCTACGCAAGGACCTCCTGAGCCAAGAGGAGGGGCTATTATTGCACCTGAACCCAGCCCAGCACCAACTCTGGCTCTGACCGTTGAATGGAGCCGTCTATTCAGACGAGGTTTGCCAGATGCAGCAGTAGAAACACTACAGACTGCTAGGGCACCGAGCACTAGAGCCCAGTACATATACAAATGGAAAGTTTTCCAAGACTGGTGCATTGCCGAAGGTCACGATCCTGCCGTATTGAGACGATACTAACCTTCTTACAACACCTGTTTGACGCAGGAAAATCAGCTTCCACTTTGAAGGTATACCTGGAAGCAATATCAGTGTGCCACGACAAAATTGACTCGGTGTCCCTCGGGGCACATTTCCTGGAAGTGCAATTTCTTAAAGGGGCGCCGAGGCTTCGTCCTCCCATGAAAAGTGCTTCTGTAAAATGTTTTTTTTTTTTTTTTTTTTTATTTATCTACGTTGTTCAGTTGTTTTTTGCTCATCTGATAATAAACTGATTGCTGCCAAAGTAAAAAATTTATTGCTATCATTTCAGTTTTATAAATAAGTACAGTATGTTGTAAAGTGATGTCTGTTCAGATGTTTTAATTACATTTTCTTGTTTTGATTTATAAAATAAATGTTCAATGTATATATATATATATATATATATATATATATATATATATATATATATATATATCTATATCTATATATATATATATATATATATATATATATATATTATATATATATATATATATATATGCATATATACACAGCTCTGGAAAAAATTAAGAGACCACTGCAAAATTATCAGTTTCTCTGGTTTTACTATTTATAGGTATGTGTTTGGGTAAAATGAACATTTTTGTTTTATTCTATAACCTACTGACAACATTTGTCCCAAATTCCAAATAAAAATATTGTCATTTAGAGCATTTATTTGCAGAAAATGACAACTGGTCAAAATAACAAAAAAGATGCAGTGTTATCAGACCTCGAATAATGCAAAGAAAATAAGTTCAGATTCATTTTTAAACAACACAATACTATTGTTTTAACTTAGGAAGAGTTCAGAAATCAATATTTGGTGGAATAACCCTGATTTTCAATCACAGCTTTCATGCGTCTTGGCATGCTCTCCACCAGTCTTTCACATTGATGTTGGGTGACTTTATGCCACTCCTGGCACAAAAATTCAAGCAGCTCGGCTTTGTTTGATGGCTTGTGACCATCCATCTTCCTCTTGATCACATTCCAGAGGTTTTCAATGAGGTTCAGGTCTGGAGATTGGGCTGGCCATGACAGGGTCTTGATCTGGTGGTCCTCCATCCACACCTTGATTGACCTGGCTGTGTGGCATGGAGCATTGTCCTGCTGGAAAAACCAATCCTCAGAGTTGGGGAACATTGTCAGAGCAGAATGAAACATGTTTTCTTCCAGGACAACCTTGTACTTGGCTTGATTCATGCCAAAGCTGCCCGATTCCAGCCTTGCTGAAGCACCCCCAGATCATCACCGATCCTCCACCACATTTCACAGTGGGTGTGAGACACTGTGGCTTGTAGGCCTCTCCAGATCTCAGTCTAACCATTAGATGACCAGGTGTTGGGCAAAGCTGAAAATTGGACTCATCTGGGGGTGCTTCAGCAACGCTGGAATCGGGCAGATTTGTCTTTGTGAAGGGCACATGGATGAAAAGGGGAAGAGGGTTAGGATAAGAAAAAAGGTTTATAGATTAGAGCCTCGCTGTGGCTAAAGTGCACAAGCTTCACAAGAACAGATGTGGCTGGGGGTCTCTTCTGACCTACAAGGAACCTGGGCGGCGTAGCCAGGCCCAGCCGGGGGAGTGAGGCTCACTTCCCCCCAAAGGATGGACCCCCGGCTCCCCAGAAAACTGCACCTGTGGGACAGGAAAGAAACCGCATGCCGCACTGTCACAAAGACTGCTGTAGTGGGTGATGTCAGACTAGGAAATAAACAACAGAGAGGTGGAGTTGGGTGGAGCTGATTGGTTTTGCTCAGCATTCAATGAATGAACAGAACAGTAAATAAAAAGGTTGTAACAAACAAAAACACAGGACACGGCACTTTCGTCAAATTAAAGAGACAAACAAAATGGACTACACAGACAAACACGGTGAGTTGATATTTTAACTATTAACTATTATTATTATTATAACCTCCGTCTCCAATCCCATTCTATACTCACCAAACACACAATCCTGAGTGAGTGAAAACATGCTGTTTTATGCAGCTGTACCGAGACTCGATTGCTAATCAATCATTCAATTGGAGTCGTGGTACAACTGCACGTGAATTAATAAAGTGCAATTCCCTGTGCTCACATATTATTACATTTTACTTGCACGTGAAGTGCTGTGCAATCCTCTTGCCTAAATACAAATATACATTTTAAACACTTGTGTTACACAGACCCGTTTATATCCCGTGTACCAATGACTATACACCAACACTGACACACAACATACAACACAAAACACATACAGGGGCAGAGCATTTTGCAACACTCGCACATAAATGCAAGCTAGAAAACAAAAAGGACATGGAGAGTAGGACATGGAGTAGGGAGAAGTTATGGATTGGAGGTCGTCCACGCTGTGGAGAGGTAAAAACCCTCCTAGAGGGAGGAAATCTCTGGTAGACCTGGCAGAGAGGGCACCCCCATCCGGACAGGCTAAACAAGGATTGTTGGGCAGCTGCAATGACCCGTGAAGAAGCACTGATGTAGGACTCTATGGCAGAAGACCAACGTCCCAGCTATTAAATGATGTGTTGATTATCCTCTGCTCATGCAATTGAGGTGGCAACTCTGATCCGGAAGGAATGAAGAGAATAGGAGTGATAAGGTAATCTTGCTCTTGACAGGATGGAAAAGAGGCAGGAAGAAAACCTATGTCTGGAGATAATAGTCCTCTAGTGGTACAAGAAGACAGGATCTGAGGGAAGAAGAGAGCTCTTGGCAGCGAGATATCTGGTTAAAGCTGAGCTAGAGCAGAGAGAGGAGTGAATCTTTGATAGTTGGACAAACTGACCTCTATGGAGTTGTTCCGTCTAGGAGGACTGGGTAGAAAGAGTTAAAGCCTCTGACGTGAACTGTCGTGCTGTGTAGAGAAGAAGGGAGAGGGTAGGGTTCAAACAAACATCAGGTCCTTGAAACGGAATCCACGTTGGGAACAAGACTCTGGAACTTGAGGACCAATTGTTCCTTTAATGCAGCTAATGTCACTTCCAAGCACTGCTCCTGAGAGTAGCTATCCAGCATCCTTCCCTCTCTCTGGGATGACAGTGAAGGCGTGTCTTGGTCCACTGCCAAAGACTTCTTGCAGTATGATTGCTTTACGTTCAGCAGATGTAGCTCTTGCAATCCAGCAAAAGCTGTGCGTAACCTTTCCCAACCCTGCAGCGGTCTATCCCCACCATCACAGATAACAGTGTGGATCCGGAGCCTAGCTTTCTGTTCTGCATGTCTGACAGAGACCTAGAAACACGACTTTCTTTTTTTCTTTTTTTTTTGAGGACAGGTGGGCGGATGCAGAAAAACTACAGCGGCAGTTGATGTTCTGAAGCGACTTGGTGATCTGTATTGAAGACGAGCTGCTGGAACTACATCCATTGATTGTTACAGTGTTGCAGCAAGGAGCACCACATCCTGATGTCTAGAAAGATGAGGTGCCGACCATCCTATGTGTTGGTTAATACAGAATCGATCAGTGGTTTGCTACTGTCGTGCCTGCTTGGAATGGAAAAGGTGAACTCACATTCAGAGATTTGGCTTGCATAACTCCAGTCATTCTCCTAATACTGGGTCTTCTTAACTCAAATTCAAGGCAGATTTCCAGTCTCGTACCACATCTCTGTCATGCATAAATACTTTCTATGTGTCTAGAGGGTTATACATGGCCCAGTATCCTCACACGTTATTATTTACCATAGATAAATATTAATTAACCACTGTTAACTTCCTATACCAATAATAACTTGCAGTTGTGGCTACATTTTTAATGATTAAAGCTTTGAATTATATACTTGCAAAAGTGTCCACTTTCAAACAAAACAAACCACAGACAATGTGAATTCTATTATTTTATTACACAAAACAGATCTCTAGATAATATTTCATCATGAGTTCACCCATTCTCTGCTTGAATTTAAAAATAAAGAAAAAAATCCCAGTAAATTCTTTAAAGTAAAAGTCTATATTAATTGTGATTGTAAACATTGAATAAGTTTCAAAACACACACCCTCTCTTCATTTTAACCCACATTCAGGTTTATATTACTAGAGTAAAATATTAGATTCTAATCAAATCTAAATCAATTTGGAATAAAAAAAATAAAATAAAAAAAAAAAACTCCTGAGAAAATTCTCTGTCATTTGTTGTTGTCTATATTTGTTTATTATTAAATATATTGAATTTACAGGTCAACATACTGGTTAAATTTTGAAAATAGTGAAACCACGTGCCAAGTTTACAGTACCAGTACTGTATATTAGTTATATTCAAAAACTATTTTCAAACAGAATCTCTAATCATTTGATTATTAAGCCTGACAAAAAACTATTTTGAAAAATACTTTTTAAAATATTAAAAGTAGTAACGTGATGTGAATTATGCCCTTTGGGTAATTGCAAAGAAGTAACAGTTTGTGTTACATGGTTTTATTACATTGGTAAGATGAGACACACACAGCGACAATGCTCTATTCTTTGATAAGTAAAACTCTTATACATTTGATGCATTTGTGATCTGATGAAAAGTAAGAAATGACATTTTAAAAAGAAGTGTAACACATTTTCAAATGAAATCAATAACATTAAGTTGAATATATATTTTACAAAATTAATTATATATGCCTGAAAGAATGTGTAACCATGTGTAACCAGACAACAGGCAAACATTATAGCTATAGGTCTAATTATAGCTGTTGAAAGAAACAGTCTGATAAAATATGAAGTTTCCTAGAGAGCTCTGCAGTGATAAGAGAGGGTCAGTGACTGACAATGGCAGTGCTGTGTAGCCCAGAGAAGGTGTGGTTTGCCACTGAGGTACTATTGTATTGTTGTTCATGGTCAGGGTTGGGTAAGCTGTGTTTCTAACTCTTCCCCATGAACCTCCAGTAAAAAAAAAAGCAATGGAGAGTGCTCTGTCTCAGTGATGAACAGCTGTTAGGTTTCCTGAAAGCAGCTTATTTTAAAGCAACACCAGAGTGAATGATGATGCGGTAAAATATATATATATATATATATATATATATATATATATATATATATATATATATATATATATATTTATAAATATTCGTTTTCACGGGAAAAAAACGGTAAAGGGGGATATTTCCCCTTAGGGGGGGGGTAACCGACGTCGTATCCCCACTTTTAGGGGGGTCGTGTTTTTTACTTGAAGTTCGGGACGCAATTGTATAACTTAATGCATGGTGAAATATCAAAAGATATATGAATTACCTTTTGACTGTTAACTTTTTACACTGTAAAGCTTTAGAATTTTCCATGTACTTTATGACATGATGATAATACCGAAGGCCATCTGTGAAAGTAATATACTACAATTTTAATTTTAAAATTAATATATAATATATATATATATATATATATATATATATATATATATATATATATATATATATATATATATATATATATAAAATAAAAATTATGAATCAGTCCTAAAAATCTAGGTGATGCAAAACTTTTGGCTATAGCTATACAGATCCATCACTATCAGTGAAATATGAAAAATATAATGTTTTGATCTGATCTGAGTGAGTATTGCAGGGTGTCTTTGAATGGGTAGGTGTCTGTGCTACACCAGGATACAGTCTGCCAAAACAGTCAAGTTAGATTAAAAGGACCAGCGGTATAAAGATATCAACAGAACGGACCGAGTTATATACAAAAAAAAAAAAAAGGATCAGATCTGTAAAGCTGTCATGTAAAAGTGGCAAAGTTAAACAAGACACAGTTGGCACAAACTTTTTTTTTAATGTAGTAGGAACTAGTAGCAACATGAATTTAAAAAGTAAAGAGAAAGTGTTGAAGGATCCAGCATGGAATCACTTTTTCATTTACTCAGTGCTGCAGAGTGTATTATTTGATTAGCCACGCCATATAGGTAACAAGCTCAGGTGTGCCCTAATAATTTAGGATCATCTTGGTCGTTACCTAGTGTGACGTTACCACACTGGTGGTCTGTGGCAAAGTGCCCGCCCCTGTGTATATTTTGTGTTGTGTGTTAATGTTGGTGTATAGTCATTGGTACACGGGATATAAACGGGTCTGTGTAACACAAGTGTTTAAAATGTATATTTGTATTTAGGCACGAGGATTGCACAGCACTTCACGTGCAAGTAAAAAGTGATATGTGAGCATAAGGAATTGCACTTTATTAATTCACGTGCAGTTGTACCACGACTCCAACTGAATGATTGATTAGCAGTCGAGTCTCGGTACAGCTGCATAAATGCAGCATATTTTCACCCACTGGAGGTAATTGTGATAATTAATAAGTAAAATGGAAGCTCACCGTGTTTGTTTAAGTGTTAGTACGTTTTGTTTGTCTGTTTTATTTTGGCCTCACATGCCATGTGTTGCTTTTGTTATAACCTTTTTATTTACTGTTCTGTTCACTCATTATCGCTGAGCGAAACCATTAGCTCAGCTCCGCCATACTCCACCTCTCTCTTGCAGTTATTTCTGGTTTCCTGTTTCTGGTCTGACGTCCCCCACTCCGGCCGTCTTTGTGACAGAGTCTTATTGCCATACCGCATTGCCACCCTAGTAAGTCCTCAGAGGGGTTCAGTCAGATCACTGAGAAAATAAACTTGTTTTCAGTACAGATGCACGGTCATGCCGACCTACAGCTATGGCCAAGAAGAAGAAATCAAGGGGAATATAAACAAGGTGAGGCTGGGTGGAGAGTTTTCTTTAAATATAATTACGTGTATGTTTGAGATCCTGAGCAGAAATATCTCTGACCTTAGATGCAGCTGCTGGTGCCTTTTCAGTTGACAGCATTTGGCTGCCAGGTTGCTAAATGCAATGTAAGGTTATGTGTCAATAAGGCAAACATTTGCTATATTTATTTTTAAGTGATACAAGCTATGTATATTTACACATTTTTTTTTCAGAAATGGAGATTATCACACAGATCTACATATTACACAATGGGCAATGGGCCTATTTCATGGAAATCCATGATAACTGTGAAAATGAATACAGCCTTAGTTATCGATCATTGTCTAAAAATGATCACAAGAAACACGATTATCCTAAGTCAAGCCTAAACAAATGAACAATAAGGTCACAGTCACTGCTTTTTGTATCCTCTGGGTGCTGATTGCAATGGCTTGTTAAAGCAGCTCTTTGATTTGCTCTTGCAGGTGATCTCTCTCGTCGAGGATGGCTGTGCGGCCCTGCAGGCATGGAAGAGGTTCCATCACATGTGTTACTGGGAGCTGATGTGGTGCTTCACCTAGAAGCGGGTCTGGAGGATGGCTTACTTTGACGCAGACCTGCTGAGCAAGGACAGCCACTGGTCCAAGGTACCCACACTGACCGCAGGACTTTTCAGGACTATTGTAGCTTTTTTTTTGCACTTTACTATGGTGTCCCTAGTAGTCGAGGAAACACAGTAACATCTTTGTGTTTCACTAATCAATGTAAGTGTGTTCAATAATAATCAAAACTTATTGGTGAACACTTTATTCGAAGCTTTACATAATATCTCAAGTGTATGCGGCACCGTGTAACAATTTTTTTTTTTTTTTTTTTCCTGGGTAGTAATACACGTGTAAAATTTTTTTTTTTTTTTTTTTTGGTTCCTAAATGTTATTTCCTAATTGCTTATGCCTCAAAAGTATAGAAAATGGCTATTATTCCCCACAAACTTTGCTTTTGTGACCAGGACAGTGATATTTTGAAATTTACCTATTTTCCAGAACATTCCAGATAGATTCAGTGCTGAGTAAGCTTGGAGTAACTTCTTGAACTTTCCAGTAATATAAATAGTAGTATAAATACAGGGGCCTTAAGCCCACCAGTTCAGTTTAGTTCCAGCTGCCTAAGTGGATACATATCTGCATTTTTCTGAAATGGCATCAATAGGCTGCAATGGTAGCATTCCTAATGGGTCTCCAAGGCGGTTTTACCAAGTTTCCCTGCTATCTTTGCCTTTGGGACAGCAGGGACACCAAGGCGCACTACCACAGGCGGGACTGGCCACAGGAATCAATCTCTGTGTGAGGAACAACGTCAAGTGGGAGCCACTGGTGGACCCCCGGAAGGTGCTGATGCCACCACTGCACATCAAATTGGGCCTTATGAAACAATTTGTCAGAGTGTAGATTCAATAATCAATCTAAGTGTGTTCAATAATAATCTAGATGTTCAATAATCAATGGAAGCTTGTTCAATAATCAACCTAAGTGTGTTCTGGCTCCTGTCTCTTGCTCTCATCAGGCCATGTATGTGCACATGAAAGTCGCCTACTTCAGCATGTTATCCACAGGTGAGGAACGCCCCTTTGGGGACAATGAGGTGGAGCTCTTCAGGTAAGTGCTGCCCCGTGCAGGCTGTCTTCAGAGATTCAGTGTTTCAGGCAGGAATCTCTGGAATACTGCCTCAGCGTTTGCATCTCTGTCCCGATACACTTGCCACTACTCTTCAAATCTTTTGTAGTAAGGTTGTATTACTTGAGTATAAATACATGTTAATTTTACATATGTTGTTTTTTTCTGACTTTATGTGAAGACACAAATTTGCCCGTTTTTCACAAAAGCAAAGTTTGTTACGGACCGTGTGTTCAAAATGTAAGTGTATTCAGTAATCAATATGTGTGTTCAATAATCAATCTAAGTGTGTTCAATAATAATCTAGATGTTCAATAATCAATGGAAGCTTGTTCAATAATCAACCTAAGTGTGTTCTGGCTCCTGTCTCTTGCTCTCATCAGGCCATGTATGTGCACATGAAAGTCGCCTACTTCAGCATGTTATCCACAGGTGAGGAACGCCCCTTTGGGGACAATGAGGTGGAGCTCTTCAGGTAAGTGCTGCCCCGTGCAGGCTGTCTTCAGAGATTCAGTGTTTCAGGCAGGAATCTCTGGAATACTGCCTCAGCGTTTGCATCTCTGTCCCGATACACTTGCCATTCAAGTCATTTGAAACATGGAATGACCTTTTGTTACGGACCGTGTTTCAAAATTTTAACAAATACCCAGATTTTATTCTACACTGGATGTCATTGTTTATGTGCCACTAGTACCTAATTTCACCTGACTTTCAGCTTGATTTGAGCTTGTCAGGAGAAGCCGAGACCAGCCTTCCTCATTCGATTCAAGTCATTTGACAATATGACCTTTTGACTGTGCTCAACCCACCTTTTTATATAAAGAGAGAGAGAGAGAGAGAGAGAGAGAGAGAGAGAGAGAGTACAAAAAGTTCAAAACAGCAAACCGCTTTCTATCCAAGGAGAATCAGGATCCAAAAGGAGACTGATCAATCAATAAAAATACTTCATGAGGAAGAAAAGCCATTGATAAACTGAAAACTTACCATTTTTAGATATACAGTACTGTGCAAAAGTTTTAGGCAAGTGTGAAAAAATGTTGTAAAGTAAGAATGCTTTCAAAAATAAACATGTTAATAGATTATATTTATCAGTTAACAAAATGCAAAGTGAATGAACAGAAGAAAAATCTAAATCAAATCCATATTTGGTGTGACCACCCTTTGCCTTCAAAACAGCATCAGTTCTTCTAGGTACACTTGCACATAGTTTTTGAAGGAACTCGGCAGGTAGGTTGGCCCAAACATCTTGGAGAACTAACCACAGTTCTTCTGTGGATTTATGCAGCCTCAGTTGCTTCTCTCTCTTCATGTAATCCCAGACAAACTCGATGATGTTGAGATCAGGGCTCTGTGGGGGCCATACCATCACTTCCAGGACTCCTTGTTCTTCTTTACGCTGAAGATAGTTCTTAATGACTTTCACTGTATGTTTGGGGTCGTTGTCATGCTGCAGAATAAATTTGGGGCCAATCAGATGCCTCTCTGGTGGTATTGCATGATGGATAAGTATCTGCCTGTACTTCTCAGCATTGAGGAGACCATTAATTCTGACCAAATCCCCAAATCCATTTGCAGAAATGAAGCCCCAAACTTGCAAGGAACCTCCACCATGCTTCATTGTTGCCTGTAGACATTCATTCGTGTACTGCTCTCCAGCCCTTCGGCGAACAAACTGCCTTCTGTTACAGCCAAATATTTAAAATTTTGACTCATCAGTCCAGAGCACCTGCTGCCATTTTTCTGCACCCCAGTTCCTGTATTTTCGTGCATAGTTGAGTTGCTTGGCCTTGTTTCCACATCGGAGGTATGGCATTTTGGCCGCAAGTCCTCCATGAAGGCCACTTCTGACCAGACTTCTCCGGACAGTAGATGGGTGTACCAGGGTCCCACTGTTTTCTGCCAATTCTGAGCTGATGGCACTGCTGGACATCTTTCGATTGCGAAGGGAAGTAAGCATGATGTGTTTTTCATCTGCTGCAGTAAGTTTCCTTGGCCGACCATTGCGTTTACGGTCCTCAACATTGCCCGTTTCTTTGTGCTTCTTCAAAAGAGCTTGGACAGCACATCTGGAAACCCCTGTCTGCCTTGAAATTTCTGCCTGGGAGAGACCTTGCTGATGCAATATAACTACCTTGTGTCTTGTTGCTGTGCTCAGTCTTGCCATAGGGTATGACTTTTGACAGTAAAGTGACTTCTGCTAAATTTGTTAGCTGAGTTTGGCTGTTCCTCACCCAGTTTTATTCCTCCTACACAGCTGTTTCTGTTTCAGTTAATGATTCTGTTTCAACCTATATATTGAATTGATGATCATTAGCACCTGTTTGGTATAATTGTTTAATCATACACCTGACTATATGCCTACAAAATCCCTGACTTTGTGCAAGTGTATCTAGAAGAATTGATGCTGTTTTGAAGGCAAAGGGTGGTCACACCAAATATGGATTTGATTTAGATTTTTCTTCTGTTCATTCACTTTGCATTTTGTTAACTGATAAATATAAACAATTAACATGTCTATTTTTGAAAGCATTCTTGCTTTATAGCATTTTTTCACACCTGCCTAAAACTTTTGCACAGTACTGTATGTGTGTGTGTGTGTGTGTGTGTGTGTGTGTGTGTGTGTGTGTGTGTGTGTGTGTGTGTGTGTGTGTGTGTTGAGTATATAGGGCTAACAGAGTTGAAATGTCATGAATTGAATAAGGAAGGCTGTTAACTCCCGGCACTTGGACTTCTTCAGAGAACCTCACATTCAGAACCATGCAAAGGCACATTTAAAGAATAATGACAATACAGTCATTAGCATTCAGACAGAAAAGCAATACAAACCTCTCTCTTTAATGCCCTGTCTTCTCTTTTTTATCTTTTCATTTTAAACTGGTCACTCACGGCAGGTGCCGTCCTACGAACGGAAGATTGCTGGAAAGTCTCCCCCCACTAGGCGCTACAACACCGACAGCCTCAGAAAGCTTCCTGTTCATGTCCTGGTGAGCTGGACTGATATTCACAGCATTGACCAAGTCAGGAGAGAGTGTTACTGGGGCTGTAGTGCTCTCTCATGTGTGTTATAGTTAGGGCTTCTGATTGTCAGTGTTTTACCCCGACGTTCTACTCTCCTTTAAGAATGAAATTGATACCTGTTAAGCCGATCATGTATCTCAATTTCAGTTGAGTATTAATAGCAAAATTGATTTCATTTACAGCTTTTTTTTTTTTTTTTCTGTGAAACAACTAAATGGACTATTAAATCGGCCAAGCCTGAATTTTTCATTTACAAGCAGAACGTAGAAACGGCTAATCCTCATTAAAGCTATAATGAAAAACAAAGTATTTTCTGCTGGATATACTTTATTACAATCGTTATGCATAACTGTATTTAGATTAATTGCTTCTGTAAATTAAATCAGTTTTACTATTAAAATACATGAATGGCTTAACAGGTAACAACTGAGTTCTGAAAGGAGAGCAGAAAAGTCAGGGTAAAACACTGACAATTAGAAGCCCTAGTTATAGTGGATACAACTGTAAGACATAGCTTTGCTTTTGAAACCCTCTACTGTGTAAGTGTTGGGTGGCTGCCTCTAATCAAGTTGAGAGTGTATTTCGTTCTCATACACTCTTTGCTGTGTCAGTCATATGAAGGTACAGTGGCTCTCAAAAGTATTCACCCCCCTTGGACTTTTCCACATTTTATCGCGTAACAACATGGAATCAAAATGGATTTAATTAGGAGTTTTTGATACTGACCAACACAAAAATAGTTAATAATGTCAAAGTGAAAAATAAAATGCACAAATTGTTCTAAATTAATTACAAATATAAAATAGAAAATAATTGATTGCATAAGTATGCACCCCCTTTGCTATGACACACCTAAATAAGCTCTGGTGCAACCAATTGCCTTTAGAAGTCACATAATTAGTTGAATGTCACCTGTGTGCAACTAAGGTGTTTCACATGATTTCAAGTTAAATCCACAGTTGGTTAGTACATTTCCTAACAAAAACTACATCATGAAGACGAAGGAACATTCAAAGCAAATCTGGAATAAGGTTCTTCAAAAGCACCAATCAGGGGTAGGATATAAGAACATTTCCAAGGCATTGAATATCCCCCGGATCACAGTCCATTATTAAGAAATGTAGAGAATATGGCACAACTGAATCTGTCTAGAACAGGCCGTCCTCAAAAACTGAGTATCTGGGCGAGAAGAGCACTAGTCAGGGAGGCCTCAAAGAGGCCTATGGCAACTCTAAAGGAGTTACAGTCTTCCACAGCTGAGCTGGGAGACACTGTGCATACAGCAACAATAGCCCTGGTGCTTCACAAAACTGGCCTTTATGGGAGAGTGGCAAAAAGAAAGCCATTGCTGAAAAAAAAAACACAAATCAAATCTAGGCTAGAGTTTGCCAGAAGGCATGTGGGAGACTCTGAGACCGAATGGAAGAAGATTCTATGGTCTGATGAGACTAAAATAGAGCTTTTTGGCCGTAATGCTAAGCGCTATGTTTGGCGCAAGCCTAACACCGCACATCATCCTGAAAAAAACATCCCTACCATGAAGCATGGTGGTGGCAGCATCATGCTGTGGGGATGCTTCTCTGCGTCAGGGTCTGGAAAGCTTGTGAAGATAGAGGGCAAAATTGATGCAGCAAAGTATAGAGAAATCCTGGAGGAAAACCTGCTGAAGTCTGCAAGAGACCTGGGACTTGGAAGAAGATTCATCTTCCGCAAGGACAATGACCCCAAACATACAGCCAAAGCCACACTGGAGTGGCTTATAAACAAAGGTCAATGTCCTGGAGTGGCCCAGTCAATGCCCGGACCTCAATTCAATTGAGAATATGTGGAAAGAGTTGAAAATTGCTGTTCACCAAAGGTCCCCATCCAACTTGACGGAGCTTGAGCAATTTTGCAAAGAAGAATGGACAAAAATTGTAATGTCCAGATGTACAAAGCTGGTAGAGACTTATTCAAATAGACTCATGGCTGTAATTGCTGCCAAAGGTGCCTCTACCAAATATTAACTCAAGGGGGTGAATACTTATGCAATCAATTATTTTCTGTTTTGTATTTGTAATTAATTTAGAACAATTTGTAGATTTTATTTTTCACTTTGACATTATGGACTTTTTTTGTGTTGATCAGTGGCAAAAACTCCTAATTAAATCCATTTTGATTCAATGTTGTAACACAATCAACACTTGATTAAAAGTAGCCACTGAATACTTATAAACATGCTACTTTAATAGTCATTAAAATTAAATAAAAAATAGATGTGATTTTAACCCATTAATTGCCATTGTCCTCATTTGAGGACAGTCTACTTTGTCATTTTTTTGAGCATTTTTAACTGCCGTCTTCTACCTGTTATTTTAATTTTCTCTTTAACTCTATTATTATGATAACTTACTCTAATTTTGTTGAACACCAAAGTTAAGTCTAAATGTAATGTATAAAATTATATAAGTGCAGCTTGTGTCCTGAAATCAGTTTCTTACTTAATAGGTTCAGTTGCTTGCAGCTAATAACGTACTTTCATAAACCATAGCTGTCATGCAATTCTGTTGACTGTAGGTCTCAAAGTTGTAGTTTCGAACACATACCGTAATTACATTTAAAATCACACCTGATATGGTGTAGACTTAGCACACTGTGAAATGCTTTGTAAATACAGGAAGTGATGTACAGGTGCTACTGTGCTGCAGGAAATGATTTACATGTGGAACGCGTTTGCAATGATTGAGAAAGATAAAGTGCTGACACAAGGGGTGATGGAGACTGATAGAGGCTGTACACAAGCTGATGAAGCGCTGACACAAGGGGTGACGGAGACTGATAGAGGCTATACACAAGCTGATAAAGCGCTGACACAAGGAGTGATGGAGACTGATAGAAGCTGAACACAAGCTGATAAAGCACTGACACAAGGGGTGACGGAGACTGATAGAGGCTGAACACAAGCTGCAGGAAGGCCCAGGTAACATTGCATTGCTCATGAAAACATGTTTACTGTAACGTGTTTCTTTCAAAACTACACACTCGAGAGCTATATACTGAATAGCTACTTTAAAGACTAAAGGCAGCTGTCTAACTAACTTGCTTGATTTTTTTGAGGATGCAACATTGATAATGGATAATTGCAAAGCATATGACATGGTTTATTTAGATTTCCAGAAAGCTTTTGACAAAGTCCCGCACAAAAGATTAATTCTCAAACTGAACGCAGTTGGGATTCAAGGAAACACATGTACATGGATTAGGGAGTGGTTAATTTGTAGAAAACAGAAAGTACTTATTAGAGGAAAAACCTCAGAATGGAGTGTGGTAACCAGTGGTGTACCACAGGGATCAATATTAGGTCCTCTGCTATTTCTAATCTACATTAATGATTTAGATTCTGGTATAGTAAGCAAACTTGTTAAATTTGCAGACGACACAAAAGTAGGAGGAGTGGCAAACACTATTGCAGCAGCAAAGGTCATTCAGAATGATCTAGACAAGATTCAGAACTGGGCAGACACATGGCAAATGACATTTAATAAAGAAAAGTGTAAGGTACTGCACACAGGAAATAAAAATGTACATTATAAATATCATATGGGAGATACTGAAATTGGAGAAGGAATCTATGAAAAAGACCTAGGAGTTTTTGTTGACTCAGAAATGTCTTCATCTAGACAATGTGGGGAAGCTATAAAAAAGCTAACAAGATGCTCGGATACATTGTGAAAAGTGTTGAATTTAAATCAAGGGAAGTAATGTTAAAACTGTACAATGCACTAGTAAGACCTCATATTGAATATTGTGTGCAGTTCTGGTCACCTCGCTATAAAAAAGATATTGCTGCTCTAGAAAGAGTGCAAAGAAGAGCGACCAGAATTATTCCTGGCTTAATAGGCATGTCATATGCAGACAGGCTAAAAGAATTGAATCTGTTCAGTCTTGAACAAAGAAGACTACGTGGCGACCTAATTCAAGCATTCAAAATTCTAAAAGGTATTGACAGTGTTGACCCAAGGGACTTTTTCAGCCTGAAAAAAGAAACAAGGACCAGGGGTCACAAATGAAGATTAGACAAAGGGGCATTCAGAACAGAAAATAGGAGGCACTTTTTTACACAGAGAATTGTGAGGGTCTGGAATCAACTCCCCAGTAATGTTGTTGAAGCTGACACCCTGGGATCCTTCAAGAAGCTGCTTGATGAGATTTTGGGATCAATAAGCTACTAACAACCAAACGAGCAAGATGGGCTGAATGGCCTCCTCTCGTTTGCAAACTTTCTTATGTTCTTATGTTCTTATGTTATTTTTACAAAGCTAGAGCAGAACAACTTAGTTTTCTATCTCAGGTTCTCTTTATCCCTTCAGGTACAATAGCAATCCTGTTTCATCCACCTCCTTGCAAAAAATAAGAAAGTTAGCATCATTTTTATTTGTGGGACACGATGTCCCTTGTATCTTAAAGGGTTAAGCAGTCTCAATGTGTTTAGTTTTTCATTTTATCACTGTGACAGTTTGGCTTCAGTGGTGACGTCAGACCAGATGAAAACACACAGCACTGAGAGTGATCTGGTAAATGCGCTTGCTTACAAAGGTTTATTGTAAAATAAAAAGGGTGAACAAAGTAAACAAAACACAGGACACGACACTGGAGCCAAAACAAAGAGATGAAAAAAAACGGACTAAAACTAAACAAAAGTGGACTAACAGACAAACAAACACGGTGAGACACAATTGTTCTATTTACGTTATTTTAATTTGTTTACTCTCCTTCTCCACACCCGTTCTCCACTCATCAAACACACAACTCCGAATGACTGAAAACATGCTGCTTTTATGCAGCTGTACTGAGACTCGATTGCTAATCAATCTTTCAATTGGAGTCTCACTACAACTGCACGTGAATTTATTTAGTGCAATGCCCCATGCTCAAATATTATTACATTTTACCTGAACATGAAGTGCTGTGCAATCCTTGTGTCTAAATACAAATATACATTTTAAACACTCGTGTCATAACCCATACTATATCCCGTGTACCAACTACAATACACCAACATTAACACACCACATGCAACATATAACTCAGAAATACACACAGGGGCGGGGCAACATTGCCACAATCACATAAACAGATTTTTTTTTTTCTCCTTTCAAAAAGACGGGAGGAAACGCTTTGAAAATATATCTCTAAAGCTTCAGATTTCATCATTCCCACTGGTCCTGTGAAGGTGTTTCAACTGTGAGTTCAAACACTTCTCTTTAGTTCTAATTCCTGTTTAGATATTTGTAGTTCCTGGGATGCCTAACTGCATGTGTCAGTGTGTGTGAGTGAGAGTATGTCTTTGTGTTTGTGTGAGTGTGTGCGTCTGTGTCTGTGCGTCAGTACATGTGTGAGTGTATGAGTCTGTGTGTGTATGTGTCTGCTAGCACTTTATAAAACACAACATTTTGGTGGAGAATTTATTTTGCCATTATTGTCAGTTTTGATTGGATTGCCGATAATACTTCCACCAATCAGACGGTTGCATAGAGAAATCCTGCCATCTGGAAGACTGGTATGTAGAACAGGCTCAAGAAGCGCTGGACAAGAGAAGTAATGTGTCAGATGTCAAAGTGGATATGAGAATGGCAGTGATGAAGCCAATTTGCTTGAAAATTAAAAGTAGACCGGTATTTCCATCAAGGGATTTAAAAAATCTGGAAAATATCTGATGTGATCAGAAACTCAGTAAACTGCTCCTGCTACTGTAATAGGACTATTCTTTTCATGTTAAGCATTTGTGTGTGTGTGTGTGTGTGTGTTTTTTAACGAGGTCCATAAACAAGCAAAACATTAAAATAAATTAGTTCTGCACTGTATAAAACTGAGCTGATTTTACCAGTGCTTGCAAGTGTATCAACCAGTTTGAAATAATTTTGAAAGCAAATTAAAGCATTTTTGTTTTGGCTTTATATTGTTAAAGTTTTCATATGTGGGAATACTATCCTACAAAATAATTTCCGTCCTACCAATAACATCTGCTAAACCCCTATTTAAACCCCAAGCCATGAGTTTGCTCTCTGTCTTGTGTTTTTATGTTTCCCACAGATCTATCTATCACTGCCATCTTCCCATTTTCTCACCTCTAGATCCCACTTGGGAGAAGTATTGGTTGCTTCCCAGCCTTGTAGACTGATTGGTTTGGTCTCACCTCCGTGAGGGCGGCTCTCCACGAGACAAGGGAAATCTCCTTCTTATTCATCTCTAAGTCATAAAGCACATCTCTCCTATTATCATTTCCCAAGGTCTCCTTTTCGCAGCCCTCGATCATGTCCAGTGAATTACATGATACTGTGATCATTCCACTGTGTTATGTTGTGAACTATAGCTGAGTTTAAAAACTGAGAGACAGAAATGCTTGTCGTAAAAACCTTAAAATGAAGGGTACCTTAAAATGAAGGACCACATAAGAATAATAACGACTGTAACTTATCGGAAAGGCCCTCTTTGTTGTTCTCCAACAAGTTGCTGCAGTGACATTGTAGATGATATAATGAGTTACTGTAAATGAGATTTCTTTAAGTAAATATTTATTTGAATGTTTCTGGAATTAAAAGTATAAATGCAAAACTGTGTTGCATTTTTTTATGAACGTGTTAAGTGAAAAAAGACAATTGAAAACTCCCCAAGGTAGCAAATCTGCCAAATTTAAACTAACCAAAATGTCCCATTATACGATACGTTCCCCCTTCCTACAACATATATATTCACAAAGAAAATCACATTGGTAACCAATTTCAATATTAAGCATACCATATTTAAAAATAAAACAAACTGAGAAAAGCTGCTGACAGCTAACATTTCAAAGAAATAATAATCTGTCCTGTTCTAGAATGGTTCAGAGCCATTCCATTTGGGAATACCCATTGCATTCCATAAATGTGCAAGAGGTTTAAATCATTACACAATGGAGCAACATGTTTAGGAATTTTTTAAAGATGAAAAAATGTATATGGATGGAATTTAAAGGTCAATAATGACATTTTTTATTTAGATTTCTAAAACCTGTTCAGTAAATATATGAATCCCAGTGCTTTATCTCCAATTTATTATGAAAAATTCCTAAAATAGACTGACAAATAGTGAACTCCTCTGAATAAGCATATAATTAGAAAGTTGGTATATTCCTAATATTGATTCATGGTGTTTATGGAAAAAAATATTTCCTGTGTTAAACAAGGTAATAGTGATAATAAATGTAAAGATTTGATGCTGTTTATTAGATTAACTGTGATCTAAAATCACTAGCCTTCAACACAGGTTTAAGTATAAATTTAAAGAAAAAGGTGTTATTTTTCATATCTGCAGGTGTCACTTTGAGCTCACTAGGCAGTAGGGTCTGCTTTAGCGTGGTCAGGAGAAACCAAAGCCAATGCAACGCTTCCTCTGGAATCCCCTGCGGAGACTGGTGAGACAGCCGGAACTGTATTGCTCACCCTGCATACCACACTGCCATACCTTGACCATAAAAAATGGTAAAAAATGGTTTAATAGAAAAAGTTAAAAAATAGGCACTTTACTGAGCGTTTAAAAGTGACCAAGAACAAAGTACACAGAAAGAGTGGAACCAAACGCAGGTCAAAAAGGAAGTAAGAAAGGCCAAGAGAGAGATAGAAATGAGCATTGCCAAGGGGCTAAAACCAATTCCAAAGTTTTTCCAATATTATAACAGCAAGAGAACATTCAAGGAGGAGGTCAAATGTCTAAGAGAGACAAAATGGTACAAACATAGATGAAGAGAAAAAATAGCAAATATATTAAATTATTACTTTTCACAAGTTTTTACAAAGGAGGATATGGACAACATGCCCCACATGTCGACCTGTTCCAATCCAGTTTTAAACAACTTTAACATAACAGAGGCAGACGTGTTAAAGGGACTAGGAGCTCTTAAAATAAACAAATCCCCTGGGCCGGATAAGATCCTCCCAATAGTAAGTAGTCCGAGGTTTGTGTTTATTGGGTTCTGTGAAACTATCTTTCAAAGTTAAACAACAACTGTAGTTACTGTAGCTTCCACCTTAAAAAGGCAGAAGCCAAAATGTTATAACTAATTGTTAAAATGTTTTCAATTGTTTTCAATGTATCAATTACTTTTCTTCTTCATTATATATATATATATATATATATATATATATATATATAATATATATATATATATATATATATATATATATATATAGTGCTGTGCAAAAGTTTTAGGCAGGTGTGAAAAAATGCTGTAAAGTAAGAATGCTTTCAAAAATAAACATGTTAATAGATTACATTTATCAATTAACTAAATACAAAGTGAGTGAACAGAAGAAAAATCTAAATCAAATCCATATTTGGTGTGACCACCCTTTGCCTTCAAAACAGCATCAATTCTTCTAGGTACACTTGCACAAAGTCAGGGATTTTGTAGGCAAATAGTCAGGTGTATGATTAAACAATTATACCAAACAGGTGCTAATGATCATGAAGTCAATATGTAGGTTGAAACACAATCATTAACTGAAACAGAAACAGCTGTGTAGGAGGAATAAAACTGGGTGAGGAACAGCCAAACTCAGCTAACAAAGTGAGGTTGCTGAAGACAGTTTACTGTCAAAAGTCATACACCTTGGTAAGACTGAGCACAGCAACAAGACACAAGGTAGTTAAATTGCATCAGCAAGGTCTCTCCCAGGCAGAAATTTCAAGGCAGACAGGGGTTTCCAGATGTGCTGTCCAAGCTCTTTTGAAGAAGCGCAAAGAAATGGGCAGCGTTGAGGACCGTAAATGCAGTGGTCGGCCAAGGAAACTTACTGCAGCAGTCCCTTCACAATCGGAAGATGTCCAGCAGTGCTATCAGCTCAGAATTGGCAGAAAACAGTGGGGCCCTGGTACACTACTGTCCGGAGAAGTCTGGTCAGAAGTGGCCTTAATGGAAGACTTGCGGCCAAAAAGCCATACTTCCGATGTGGAAACAAGGCCAAGCAACTCAACTATGCATGAAAACACAGGAAATGCGGTGCAGAAAAATGGCAACAGGTGCTCTGGACTGATGAGTCAAAATTTGAAATATTTGGTTGTAGCAGAACGCAGTTTGTTCGCCGAAGGGCTGGACAGCAGTACACGAATGAATGTCTGCAGGCAACAGTGAAGCATGGTGGAGGTTCCTTGCAAGTTTGGGGCTTCACTTCTGCAAATGGATTTGGGGATTTGGTCAAAATTAATAGTCTTCTCAATGCTGAGAAGTACAGGCAGATACTTATCCATCATGCAATACCACCAGGGAGGCATTTGATTGGCCCCAAATTTATTCTGCAGCATGACAACGACCCCAAACATACAATGAAAGTCATTAAGAATGATCTTCAGCGTAAAGAAGAACAAGGAGTCCTGGAAGCGATGGTATGGCCCCCACAGAGCCCTGATCTCAACATCGTCGAGTTTGTCTGGGATTACATGAAGAGAGAGAAGCAACTGAGGCTGCATAAATCCACAGAAGAACTGTGGTTAGTTTTCCAAGATGTTTGGGCCAACCTACCTGCCGAGTTCCTTCAAAAACTGTGTGCAAGTGTACCTAGAA